>NW_019384811.1:353079-402098 GCF_000671375.1 Centruroides sculpturatus
ATTTATTTATTTACTCATTCATTTATTTCTTATTATTTATTGATTTTTTTGGTATTTTTTTATTATTTATTTATTTTAATTTAATTTCTACTATTCCAAGTCTAATATTTTTACTTTTGTTGACAATAACTGTGCATTCTTGACACCTATGTGCCTACTTTCCCATCTAATTGTTATCACCAATGGTGATCTGTGATCGGAGTTCTTTTTCACTCACTCTTTCAGTTCGTTTCTGAATTTCCACATGAATAGACATATTTGTGCAGTGAAATTTATTTTGAACAATTATTTTATAAATAAAAACATGTCATCAAGAGAAGCAAGTTCTTCACGTTGTGACGAAAAAACTGTTGACGATAACTCTTCATACAGTGATGTATCGAAGCAGCGGCTAAAAGATGGAGTAGTGTATTATGAGAGTTTACTTTCCGAAAATAATTTTAATTGCAACATCTTCTGATACACTATCTGAAAATGCTATGCTGATAAGCACAGAATTATACAATAATACATTGGATGTGTTGAATGAAAAAGATTTATAATTGTTGCAATTAAATTATTTTTGAAAAGTAAACTCTAACAAGGAACTTTAGCTCTAACAAGGAGACCCTTTGGGTTTCCTTGTTAGAGCTAAAAATCTATTTTGTATTGGAATTGAAACTAATCTTTCATTGAAGAGAAATATTTTGGCACAGAAGAGTTTAGAATCAAGAAACAATGACTTGTTTAATGTTTTAATATAAGATTACAAATTTGATTGATTTATGAAACTTTATATGAGAGAGAAATTATAAAATATTGTGATAACTTTTAGCTATACCCGAGGATGCAATTGACCAAGAGAGTGAAGACGAAGACAAGCAGGATCCTGACGAACGAATCAGCATCAGAGCATCAGAAAAACGGATTGCCTGCGAAGAAGAATTTTCTGACAGTGAAGACGAAGGTGACGGAAGGAGAGACATCCGATCTCACAGACCGAAGAAACGCCAGAAGGGTGATGAGGGTGACAAGGACAAACAGGGTGGAAGAAAAGACGACGAATCAAAGGGTATTTTATTCATTTTTTTTTTACATATAAGTTTTTTACTCACTGTTTTTCCGACTTTGTTTTTGTTCAGAAAAAGAAGATCGAAAGACCGACGTAACTGATAAAACTGAAAGTAAAAGGTAAGTGGAAATTTTTTTTCATTTTACTTTGCATAGCATATTATTATTTTGACTGAAAATGATCTTATATTCACTTAACATGAAACAACAATATCTATAATTTTGTGTATGTTACTGGAAGACAATATCAAATATTATACGATGATTCCAACATTGCAAAAGAGTAGCTTAAGATGCATACTTCTTTCATTGCCCTTCAGTGTTTGCTTAGAAATACTTTGTTGATTTTGTCCACAGTGGGCATTAGTGTATTTTGTATTTGGGAGAATTGATATGAATCTACATGTGCTGATGATTGTCACATATAATTCAAAAATTTTTAAAGCTATAATTGCAAATAGAAGAGTGATTAAATTACAACAGAGATGTCATATTTTGACATATGGAAAATATGATCTGGACTCCAAAGTCTAATACATGTGATAAATTGTGAGAGTATTGTAATGTTTCCTCATCCTCACTGACAAATCAGTATTCATCAATACCAAAGAGTAAAAGAATCATTTTTGCATATCATTCATTCCCTAATTAGAGTACAGATACAGAAAAATGTAGAAATGTTCAATCTGTTAATTTTTCTTTAATTGAATTGAATGAGACACGATACAGTGAATAAAGCTGCAGTTATATAAAATCTGTCAACAACATAATAGTAAAGAGAATTTTATTGTAGAAATTGCATGTTAAAACAATTTCCTTTGGAAACATGAAACATGTACCTCTATCACACCTTTCATCCCAGAAGCACTGTGAAGTTTGTTGGTACAAATGTCCCAAGATTGCAATTCTTTGATTTAGAAAAGCATCCTTTAGGATGATTTTTCAACTTGGAGAAGAGACGAGTTGCACATTTGTGAAGTTTTGTGCAAAATTTGCTTTCATATCTGTTGTAATCTGGCGGACAAACATACTTTAGCCATTTTGAGAATTCTTGGGCTGTGTCAAAGCAACTTGTAATGGGTCTTGTCTCATCCAAAATTGAACATTAGATTATCATGGGGCATTTTTGCAGCAATGCATTTTAAAAATTGGTCTCATTACTTTTATGACAGACCATACTAGAAATGTGTGATGCATCAGCGCTAATTCTAATCCAAATCAAAAGGTTATGCCAAATGTAAACTAGAAGTGGGTAGTTTTGGAACTACAAGGAATTATTTTACATTGATCACCAAGACTGCTCTAGTCAGAACTACCAATTCATTCTTCATTCTGTAGTTTTTCACAGAACAGTAAACTCTCTATTTGGATTTGAAGTTGAACTAAATGAAAATGTTTTATGAGTTTTTAGGAATATTGAATAATAAGAAAAATATCTGCTAGTTAGTTACAAAATTTATATGTCCAGCATTTCCCAAACAAACAGTAAAAAAGAAAATGTTAATACAAAGACCATATTAAAAGTTTGCTGATTTTAGCCTACTGTTATATTTATCATGTAGTATCAAGGCGATTAAATTGGGAAGAGTGGAGTGTCCAGCCTATATTTTCTTCAATTCTAAAAATTAAGAATGAAAAATTTGGTGCAAATCAACCAAGAAGCTTAGAATGTTGTATGTCTATCTGTTGTGTGTGTTTACATTTGCCATGTATAATTATGATGCATATATAAATTGAAATAATTAAAAACAATATTTTATTAGCAAACACTTGAGAGTAATATGATTCTGTTCATTTCCATTTCCATGTACAAAGGAATGATGTTCTCTATTCATTGATTTCATTTTGGTACTGCCTAGAATATCTGAACAATTCTATTAGTTCCAGTTCCAGAAGCAGAATTGAATTTCCCACCTCTAGCATAAACATCTCTGAGTATTAATGCAAAGTATGCTTTTGCTGTTATAATGATTTATTAAATAAATAACAATCAATTTATAAAAGTCATTTGATATCTTTTTTGTGCAAGCATTGAGAGGAGTAAAGCAAAAGTGCTTGCGATTCATAAGTTGATAAAAAAATCTGGAAATAATTATTAAAATACGAATTGTGATTTTAAAGAGATTTGAGTTTTTTTAAGATGAAAACATAAAAAAAAACTTCTTCAAAGTTTCCAAATAGGAGAACATGTGCATCAGTGGAGGAAAATTTATTTTTAAATCTGTCTTTCACTATCAATGCCAGAGGAAAGGATTACAATTGCCGAGAGGAACTGGCACGAGAAAACTTAACATTGTTTGCCAGCTTTTGAAGTAGCAATGTAAAATTTCTCAAAATTTGATATCTTGAGACATTATTATAATAGGCAATACATGGTATCTGTTGTCTGTCATTATCTTAAATTTGATTGCAGTTAGTATTTAAAAGAACTCTTTGTAATTTGGCATTTGGCATTTCAAGTTAATATGTCAAATTGCAAGAAGATTGTTTGATAATTCTCCATAAGATTTTATTTCTAAGGTCTTTATAGACGAAACTCTAAAACAGATTGCAAAATAAGTTTTTTTATTTGACTTAAAACTTATTGTCTTAATAGTAAAACTAGGTCTGTTGTTAGTTATATAAGGCATGTCATTCCAAAACTCATCTTATCTTCTTAACCAATGGAAAATACATTAAAACTGATAACATGATATGGAAAGTTTATAGCCATTGCAAAGATGCATAACTTTGTGTTTAAAGTCAAACGATGTTCCAGCACTTATTTTAAAGTTCAATATAAAATTTGCTTCAAAAAGGTAAACAAAAACCCCTTTTGCACCAGAAGTGACAAGAGATTTTGCTGATATCAGAAAATCGTTTTGGAGAAGGCTGGTGAACACTTTCCAAAATATTGAAGTTTATAAGATAAGACATATCTTCCCAACTCTTTGTTGAAATTATAATTCCATTGCCTAATAAATTACATCACATCCATTCTAATGTTGGTTTCTAAAAGTTTAATTTTCGTATTCAATAAAGTGGATATGATGCATTTTGGAATATGCGTCATACATTGTTTTATGGGGTCTGGCTGAATAATTTCCTGTGAAAGGTAAATGAAAAAAGGCTTTGTAGATACTATTTAAACTTTCACTCTACAATCAGAAAGAGCAACGCTTACCATTAATCGTTTTGTTTATTCAACCAAGTACTGTTTTAAAATTTATATTGTTCAAATGCCTGCTACCACATCTTACACACTTTTGAAGTTTCACATTGCTTGATTAGTCATTTTCCATAGTATTGTCATACTTGCATGACAGATGGCATCTTCAAGTATCTCCAGTACTGAGAATTTGTAATGGTCCACCTCAATACTGATATTCTGCAGCGTTTGAATAATGTAAAGTCTACTGGCGGCTTTTTAAAAACAAACTAATTCTTAACAATATGTTTTTCCTACTGAGAATCCTTTTGTTTCAATGTGATCTGAAATATACATGAAACAATCACAGCATTGCGAGTTGCCATTTTTGAAAAAAGTTTTAACAACAAATACATGATCCTTCCCATTCCACCCCAGGATGATTAAATAGATGTCTTGAAGACATAATTCTGCCTTCCACTGCAAAGTGAAATGCCATGCTGGGTCAAAGAAACAAAATGATAAAACATTGCTCTTTCTGATCATACAATGAAGGTGTGCTTAAACTATTTGTACCTCATTTAACTGACTTCCAATAATGTCTTTTTCTTGTGGATTCCAGGTTATCGCTGGCAATATAAGAACCAATATACTGGCCCTTAATATTCATTTCTAGGATCTACACCCAGCCTCAGTAGTTGGGCTTTAATTTTAAAAAATTGTAGACCTACCACTATAAAGTCCCATTGTCATCCCATCCGTTCATCTGTCCTTCCTTAATCTCAAGAATGGTGTTAAATAGATGAAAGTTGAGACCAGATATGGAAAGTTTAGGGTGCAGGAGGCCCAGATTAACTATATAAGAATACTAATGTGAGTTCTGGTGCAAACCAGGTGCCGTATTCTGGTCGCTCGTCTCTTCTTTCAATGACGAATGACATCAAAACGAGAGACGAAATTTGTCTCTCAGTATCGTGACGAGATCGCTAAAAGTGACCAGAATCTCCACTGTTTCTAATAGGTTGATTACACATGTTTGGGTTATCTGCACACATAACATGGTATAGAATTTTAACCAATGAAAATGTAAAATTTTCGAAAATGCAGAGTACATAATCATAGATCACGTGTTCAAATACATTTGTTGAAATTACATGCTTTTTGTTTTTACAGATTATAATGTCGATTTGTCTCTTAGGTTATTAAAGTTTTTATTTAAGTTAGATATTTTTCGAAATATTACCATCTAATTTCTCTTTAACTAAGTAAGATTAACATCATATTCTATAGTTCAGTAATTGATGTAGGATAATAATTTAAAAAAAAAGAATCAGTGGCGTTTCCCAGTAGGCACTGGAAAAAGCATTTTCTCGTTTGAAATATTCTTTCCCGAGATAGAGAACGTTCTCTAATATGATTGTACAGCGTGAGTAGCATCCAGTTATCCATATTGGATATAACAAAATCAAGGTGAAAGACAACTATCCACTCGTCTCTGACAAACGAGAGAATCGCGATGATCTCTCTAGACGTAAACAAATGATTAGCCAATTGGCAACCAGAATACAGCACTTGAACTCACATTATTTCAATCAGTTCAAACATTTTCTCCCAAAAGATGTTTAGATGGACAACTGGTATGACACTATTGTTAAAAGAAAAATATGATGTACAGGGACAAGCCACTACTAATTTGATGTGAAGAGAACATATTTTAAATAAATTAAAAATATGATTAAAAATTACAGCCCAGCATTGTGACAATAAATATTTGCTCGTTTCTCTAACGTCTCTAAAAAAACATATTAAAGATTAGAGTATGTCTAGTCATCCTAAGCAGTGGAGATGACTACTTTAAACCAGGAGTTAAAGACCTTTTGCCTAGTCTATCTCTGGGTAACACTGAGACTCAAAAAGAAAACGTGATTCCTATCTTTCACGTTTTCTTTTTGGTCAGTGTTGTGACTGGCTTTGGTTGCTTTCACAAACATCTGTGCTGACTGAAACCCTCTTCTTGAAGAAGAGAGTTTGCATCTCATTTGTAAATTTTTCTGTCCAATGAAGATTAATAAGTACAGATCTCTGTTTAGATAGACTTGGTCATCTAGATTCCACTTTGTTGAGTCTCCTGCTGTCATTTTTTTTAAGAGATCAGATTTCTGATATAATCTCTTGTGGGGTGCACAATGGATCTTTTAGATTAAAGTGAACTAGGACTACTGGCCTCCACTTTTAAGCGGGGGGGTTAGTAGTCTGAATGCAATACCAATAGTAGCGAGGTTGAGGCCAAAGTTTTAAACGCGAAAACGTGTATGTCAGACATTCAGCGCTGCTTTCCCGTAAGCCTAGAAGTTTGACAATGGTGTTTGAAATGTCGAGCATGATTCCACTGACTATCCAAACACCATTGTCAAACTTCTAGGCTTACGGGAAAGCGGCGCTGAACGTCCGACGTACACATTTTCGCATTTAAAACTTCGGCCTCAACCTCGCTAATATCACAATTAGTTACTTCAAAAGTTAATACTTTCAATAATGGAACTAATTTTTGATGCATACTACATTATATGTGTTAGACTCAAAGATATAAATCTACATTGAGTGGAAAAAAACCAGATCACATTGTGGTTTTACAAAAGCAGTCACAACAAGAAATTTTGCAACCTGGCTGCTTACAAAGAACCACAATGTGTTATGGCATTTTAAAAAATACCATGTTATGAAATTCATATGAGGACTGTTAAAAAATATGACCACATGTTGCAGCAGTATAAACATACTACAATGAGTCATGATTGTTTCCTGTTTATGCTGTAGTAGCAAATATAGAGTTCATGATATATGACTAAATATGAGTAATAATTAAGAACAGCAGCCAAATTCCAGTATTTTTGCAGGAACTTAAAATTACAAAACAAAACTTAAAATTATGATTGATATCTTTGAATGATATTTGCACTTTTTTATCAAAGCAGTGTCTCACAATTGCAGCTTATAAAGCCCTACTTACTTCCAGATGTTATATTTGAGGCTGGTTGAAGATCTAGTAAAATTGAGGGCATTATCATTTATGTCAATGAAGTTGTCAGTAATTGTAAACTCATTGCAAGCATGGTTACCAATCAAGTAGGTCTTCCTTGATGCCAAACTGATAAACAGTTTCATCTGACATCATATCAGCAAACACAACTGATAAACAGTTGTGTTTGCTGATATGATGTCAGATGAAAACTGACAAATGACTGAGTTGATTCTGAACTGACTCTGCTCTTCTTCCTCAGTGAGGCAGATTGTTGTATGCATATGTGATATGAGACATTTTGCAACAATACATTGTGATAAATTGATAATGCTAGCATGTATTGTGGTCATATTTTTTAAGTTCCCAAATGAATTTCATATTATGGCATTTTTTTAAATGCCAGAACAAGCCTCCTAATAAGCAACCAGGATGTAAAATTTCATTATGGCTGTTTGTATAAAGCCACAATGCATTCTGATGGTTTTTTTCTAATCAATGAGCATTTTAACTCTTTGAGCCTAATGTATACATTTAATGAATCAACTATTAATTAACAAGAATTATTAGCAGTTAAAAAGGAGGAAATTGATATCAAAAGTAGATGTGACCATATAGCAGCATATTATATTTTATTTAAATTAGTATTTCTCTATTGACAATAATAAAATATATCCCTGATGTGTATACCAAATATGTTCTAGATTTTGAGCTAGTGTATTGAAATAAAGACTAGATAAAGAGAAGATGGTCTATTAAATTTATATATAAATAAATTTAATTTGGCATTGTAGTATGTAAATATAATTGAAACTGTGACTTTACATAATTTGTATTGACTTTGAATTTTTTCAAGTTCATTTCATTTCCACACATTTCATCAACATATCTCTGAGAAAACTCAAATAATGTTCAGCACAGCTTGAATGCAGCAATAACTAAGCCTGTGTCTGAATGCCATTCTTTACAAAGTTTAATTTTACTGGGAATTTCAATTCTGTACACGACATTTTATTTCATATTCTTTGACAGCTTTTTCCACAGCAGAAGTTAATTGCATAATCATGACATAACTTGAAGCTAAGTTGATCTTTTGTAAGTATTCTTAGTTAATGTTTATTTGGCACAACCAGAACAATTTAATTTTTAAAATATTGTTAATATAATTACCATTTAATAAATTGAAAAGGATTAAAGTAGGTTAATAAATAAAATGAATATGATTTAAATGAAATTAAATGAACTATTTTATTTATATTAATTAAAATGAATACATTAACCAAAGAAAAAGGAAGTAACACTAGAAAATTTTCCAAAAATCTTTTTCTAGTTAAAATTCATGATTTTTATTTATATTGTGTGGTGTTTTCAATTCCCATGCTACTTGTAAATTAGAGGTCATATAAGGTGAAAATATTTTTTATCTGTTAAACTCAGCTCTCCAAGATTAAATCCCGAAAGTGCCACCGAAATTAATAGATACATAATTTAATAAATATACTTCCATAAAACATTTACAATATTTATTTCTTTGCCACACTTAAAATTTGTGACGATAGGCTTCCAAAATAATCTAAAGATAACATGTAATCCATCTATTTTATTAATTAATAATGAATTAAATAACCTCAAAATGTGTCAGAATAAATATGAAATATCATACCAGTACACATAATATGAACATTGTTTCCATTTGCTTAACAATCAAAATGTCACACTACATACTATAACAAGTTTTTTTTTCCTTTAAAATATGTTGTATATTTTTAAGCTTTTTATCAAAATAAAATATAATCGATGATCATACTGTACCGTAGAATAGTTGTTTGTAATCAAAGTATGATCTGAATAATATAATACTTGATGACGCTGTAAAGAAAAATTTGGCCACGTACAGTCATCAAATGTGTTATTTTTGATATTTTGCTTAAATCACTTCGTTTTATTTATTTACAATTTGAATGTACATCAGTTCTCTTATTTGGTATTAATATCGAGAATATAAACATATCGTTTCATTCCTGTTTGGGAGATTATCATCGCTTTTTATTTACGTCGCTACCTGTCTTTCGGTTCAGCATGTCCACGACGATTACGTAAGACCTCCCACCTTATGCCATTTTCCGCTACCCACGTAAAACTTGGCACGTGCTCGTTACGTCACTATCAACCCGGTATAAGCGTTCGCCTCGGCGCATGCTCCATCGTCCGGTTTTTCCCCTTCCTCCCCCGATCGTAGCCAGCAGGTAAACACGACGAAAGGACAAATTACCTTTTAAAACCTGAAGGTTGCCGAAAATTGATTTTCGAAACATGCCACGAGTGTCCATTGTGACAGCGACAAATAGGAATACCATCCGAAAATCCGTCAGGTAAGAAGGCAACGTTGACAATTAGGGAAAGGTGACGGGAATGCACGTGACACGTCACCTGTTGACCGCCGTCGGAAAATAACTTGAAATAATTGAAAATTTCAGAAAACTTCGGAAGACGTAAATTTTGTGGCCAAAATAGGATAAGATACTTGGGATATCTGCGGCCATGGCGACCGCGGTCGAACAGGTTTTGGCGGAAGTGATAGGCCTAGCTGTTGCCGTGACGTAATCAACGACCGCGAGTGGCGCTTCAAACAATTCGGAGAGCGAGCTGTACTTTTCGGGTGTTACTTGCATTACGTCGCCTACTATTTCCGATGTCGAGATTTAGAAATTGTGCATCGGTCAGCCCGTTCTCATCATTTAAACCTCTCTACGGGTCAAGGCCGTACCACATCTGTGCTCGATTCTTTCTGGGAAAGAAGCTAACGAATTATTTCGCTCCATTTAACGATAATAGGCTTTATTGTTGTTGGATATATTTTTAACGATCGATTATTCCAATTATTTTCGAATATAAATAAATGGCATTTTTTGATATTCATTTTAAACCTGCAAACATAATGATCAAAGAATGTTTTAACGTTTGATTGTAGTTGTCTAACTAGCGAAGTTTGTTTTTTGCCTTCGGGAAATTTTTCGGTCATTTAGCAATATTTGGAGAGAATCCAATGCGTGTCAACCATTCTTAAAGAATTCTAAAATTAGTTTAAAGCATATTTTTTTTTTTTGTCGAAAACCGATTATTTTTCTTTTACTATCCTTATTGTGTTTTTTACGTGGAATCTCTTTTACTGGCATGCAATTAAGCGTCGATGAGAGAATTCCTAAAGGGAACAATTAATATGGTATTGTCCATTGTTTAATAAATTATTACAGAGTGATTTTCTGTGTCACTTCCAGTTCGTTAATTGTATATTAAAACTTAAAAAAACGGTAATACGGTTAGTAATCTAATTTCTTTGAAAAACCGCGCTAATATAATTTAAGTTTGTTCGTTTAATCTTTAATAAAAAAAAAAAAAATACATGCCACATTTATATTAACATTGTACTTCCGATTATATATGTAAAACGGTTAACATTTTTTCAAATATCTGCTTTTTCGCCTTTTTTTTCAGAAATATAAAATCGACCGTAAAAATCATATTGATAATATATATCGACCTGCTAATAGTAGTTATTATTAAATAATACTTTTGTATCGATTTTTTTCTTTCAGACCGCAAATAAATTGACCATACAGTTCGATATTTTCGAATAATTAGATGAACATGTTCTATAATAATATATTTTCTCATAAACTTATGTGAACGAATGAAGCTTTTAATCTGATAAATTCATTGATTTGTCTTTTCATTAAAAGTTACATCGTATGCGGTATTTGAATAGTTAAAAATGAAAATTCTGCCGCTTTTAAATGATTTTCTGAATAAAAATCTGACCTGATCTCAATTTTGTAATTGGTGTCTTTTCAGAGAACCTCGCAAAATTATTCTTAACAAAGGACCTACAGGACTCGGTTTTAATATCGTCGGTGGAGAAGATGGTGAGGGGATTTTTATATCATTTATCTTAGCGGGAGGACCTGCCGATCTAAGTGGAGAATTAAGAAGAGGCGATCAAATTTTATCGGTATGAATTTGATTACGAAATCATCGGCATTGCGAACAGAAGTGATATACTCTATATAATACGATTTGCTTTTAAGGTGAATAACGTTGATCTAAGGCACGCAACACACGAACAAGCAGCAGCTGCTCTCAAAGGTGCTGGACAAACTGTGACTATGGTTGTACAGTACAGGCCGGAAGGTGAGTAAAATTCTCATAGAATGACGTTTCACAGTTGGCGATGTGGCAGCGGTTACTGTGACATCTGTTTGTGACATCTGCTACATGTCGACTGTATTCAAAATAAATGACATTCCCTCCCTCTATTTGTACATTGCGTGGGAATGGAGTCGTCCGTCGTTATGACGACGGCCGCACCCGAGTTGCATCATCTTGATTCCAGATCTGCCGAGTTCTTTGAGATTATCGGACATACGGTAAGTATCGTATTGTGATTGGCTCGCATTTATAATGACGTCATAGAAGATAAATATAGTTTAGGATATTGGAGGAAGATAGTTGCAAGAAACTTTTAAAGCTCGTCCAGAAATCGGTTGTTCGTAATCCAATACGAATTATTTTTGACTGTAAAGTGAGCTAGTGTTATCATTAGCTTGAACCTGTTATTCGATATGATTTCAGCCTGGAAAATCGGCTTTTCCGTAGAGGAGTAATGTTTGATGGCGTATACATCGTCGACAGTTTGTGTTATCGATTATTTGGCAAATTTTTATGTCGTTACCTGCTGTAATTTAAAATATAAAATTTGAACATTATACGTTACTATTGAATAAGATATTTATATTTAAGAAATTTATACGTTTATATTGCAAAAATCTTTCACACAAATGCTAATTCAGCATTTTTGTACCATGTAAATTTATATATAATTAGTATAAGTTTTAAATACAGAATATTATTAAAATTTTATATATATAATGTGAATATCATATAGATTTATCCTTCAAAATTATAGAACTTAAACTTTTATCTACTAATATTTTCTGTTACATTTTAAAATTTTATTTTTATGTATTTCAGAAATATTAACAATCTAAATATATTTGTTAAACATTCAATGCTAATAATTTGTACATAATGTTATATGTGTAGCTCCTAGTATATATCTTACAAATATATCATCTTTTAACATAAAACATTTAAATTCAGTTGTGTAAAATATAATTTTTAATTGTTATGAAAATATTTTCATTCGTTAATAACAACAGGTATTGTCAATTTTTATCTTATGCTTGAATTATGAAGTTAAAAAATTAATATTTTTCTATCTGTTAAAATTTTGAAATGAAAGGATTTCTCTAGGTTATTCCTATTCTTTCTTATATCTCTGATTATATGAAGTCATTTAGAAATATTCATCAAATAACTTGCTTTTGGAATGCAAGGAATATTTAGATTTATGCTTTTTTAACTAATTTTATTATTCCTATTATAAATTTCATTAAAATATTACAAAATTGTGTGTCCATTTCTCTTGATTTTCATTATTTCACTTCTTTTCAATCATTCTAATAAAAACAAATATTGAAATTATATTAACAGTTCAAACTTTGTTTTATATAAATTAAAAATTATATGAAATATATCTTCCATAATTTAATAATGTAAAAGTTCTGTTTTTTGGGGCTACTTTCCGGAAAACTGTCACAAATAAGAAAACCACAAAAGCAGCATATAGAGAAATATACTAAAGAAATAAGGCTAGGGGATTGAAAAATATGATGAAAACATAGTTATATTTTCACACAAAGAAGCTTTTTATTTATTTTCTTTCAAACCAAAGATAAAAACAATTATTACAGCTTATATCTACTTATTTATTTTTTAAAAAACTTCTAACTTTCATTTGTTTTATCTTTTTGTAAGTCAAGCAACAGCACCCGGTAATACAACATTTATTCTTGAATTCCTATCTTAAATTTAAGACTTCTTGCTTGCAATCTGTATTTGATGCAAAGCATTTTTTTTTTTTTTTTAATTCAAATTTTGAAATCATCTTTCAGAATCATCAAACAACTTTAAACATAATTCATTGTGACTGATTTTATTCCAGATGCTTAAGGCTTTTTCCATTTTTTTTGATAGATTTCTAATAACTATTTTTGATATTTTAATTTATTTTTTTTTTAATATACTGTATAGTAAATACATTTACAACAAAAAGAATGTGAAACCATAGCCACTGATTCTTGTTGCAAATGTTTTAGCAGCATAATATCCACTAGCATGATTGACAATATGAATTGCAATAAAATATATGCTTAAGACAAAATCTTTAAAAATTAATTAATTGTCTGTTTACTTGTTTCATTATTTTTGATTCTTCTGTAAATAAATGAATTTTAACTTTGCAAATATGTGAAATGCACTAATAAAGAAAGTGCAAATATGGAGCTTTTACTTTATATAAAATATAAATCAAACATGTGTTCTGACATTATAATCAAATTATGTGTCTTTAATATTTAATGAAAACTTTAAATATATTTGTTTTTACATAATAACTTGTTTAGGAACAAATAGAACATAAATAGAAAGTGATAAAATATTAAACAATCTAGAGTCATGGCAGTGATTCTCCGCCAAGTAAAAAAGTCACTGACTGACTACATATACAGGAATTAGAGTTGCCAATTTTTGGGAGTCAATTTCTCTGCCCCAAACATCTAAAGTAATTTCAAATATCTTGTTTGAAAGGTAAATGTTTTCTTAGTATGCAAAATTTCAACATTTTCTATAAAACGGTTGCAATTGAGAAAAATTGCCAAAAAAGATGTCTTTTGGTATTTTCTTCTTCTTCATTCTGCACTGCAGATGCCTGTAGAGAAAAAACTGATGGGTCTATAAAGCTCAAATTTTAAACATAAGCTTCTCATTGTCAGTGAGGTGCTGGCAAAACTTATCCAGGTCAATAGGTTAAAGTCCACAGGGGTTTTTCGTAGAGCTATTTAAGTTTTATGTCTTAATAATGTAATGTTTATAAGGATAAAATTGCATCAAAAGAAATGAATTTTATTAAAAATGTTCAGAATAACAAAAGCTCAAATTTATGCAAATTAAAACTTTTTATAACTGTTTTTCTAAATGGCATCAGTTGGCAATGCATTTGATCAGTACTCAGTGATCGAATTGTGTGTCACCTTCTTATGTTGTGATGTAATACAATTATTAAACAAAAACATTTGATAATAAATGACGCTTTTAGTCCACGACTTTAATTTAGATAGAGTTAGATAGCCTAATAAATAGGATTTAACAATTTGAAGGGCTTATCACACCAAAGCCGACAGAGAAAAGACCAGATCTTTTACAAAAAGTTAGTTTTTAATAATCACCTTCAAATTTAGGTAAGGATGCATTTCAGGTACAACAACCAGGGCCGGATCATCGCATAGACAAATGTCTAGGGCCGGTCAAACTGTCTATTTTGAAAAGATTTGTAAATAAGATAATTTACTTTTCTGTTGGATAGCTGTATATAATAAACAAATATATATTGCTTTTTATATGGTTATTGTGAATTCTAAAATCTAAAGAAAATGTATTTTTATGTTCTTATGTGGGAGGGGGCTCGGTAAGAAGAAAATGTCTAGGGCCCCAAAGTGGATTAACCTGACCCTGACAGCAACCCCTCATCAGCTTACAAACACATAGTACCAACATATAATTATAACACTAATAGTTAACCAATACAACATTTGAGATGTAAAAAAATTTCACCAAGTAGAAACTTTTGATAATTTAGACAACAGTCAAAATTTTTCTTAGGAATTTTCTATGGTAAAAATAGTCTTGACACTTCAAAGTGGTATCCTCAAGAATTTTACCTGTATTGTTCTTTCCTACATTTTCCTTCAAAGCATGAATCATATCTTTACCAAAGAAAAATCCTAGAAAATTTTTTACTGTTGTCTAAATTGTCAAAAGTTTTTACTTGACACAATTTTTTTTACATCTCAGATGTTTTTCTTTGGATTATTTACTTTGTTTGTCAAAAAAACATCATTGCATTCTATAAATCATTTAATAAAATAAAATAAGAGTTGTGGAAACATATTTTAATTTTTAGATATTTTTACAATTCTTCTATTTTATTTTTATGTTATTAAAGTATTTATAAAATAGATATATATGTAGTCAAAGAACTATGTTGTAGCACTTAATTTACTAATTTTTTCTATAAGAACTGATATTAGTCCATATCAATGCTTGCCTTGTCAAATATCTTTGTTTCACAAAATGATGTCTAATAGCCATAGACATATTTGAAGATCATTTATCCTCTCTCCAGTATGATTAGTAAAATTTATAACTTTTTATTAATACATTTGTATGAATTTATATATTTTAATATTTTGCTCTCTAGTGTCTTATATCATATTTTAAAAATTAAAACTTTCTTTGCATTCTAAAATCATTAAAATTTTTTACTTAGCTTCTGCTCATTATCAAAAAATCACATTATTATTTGCACAAAATCACAATATTAACATTTATAACAAAATTGTTTTAATACATAAACACAAAGTTATATTTTGTTTTAATATTATAAAAATTGAAAATATATTCAGATTAAATAAAATTCAAGTGCATTTCACATAGTGATGGTGATGGCCTGCAAACACTTTTCCAAAGTCAGTTTTTTGGTCCTGTTTAGTCTGACTTGTAATGCTAATGCTGGACAAAATTATTCTGAAAACATTTCTAAAAGAATAAATAGTTGATTACTTTATTTTACTTTACTTATATGATATTTAAATATAATTGCTAACTTTATTTTCTGTTTTTGAAGGATGAAATATATATTAAAAATATTGTTATTTCATATTAATTGTATGTATAAATACCTAGTACTACAGATTTACAAAATTCAGTAAAAAGAGAATGAAGGTTGGTGAGCTATAGCTCACCAAGCTTCATTCTCTTTTCACTGAATAGGAATAGCTCAACCCTCTGAATAGGAGCATTAGTTCTGCTCATTATTCAGTGATCCTCATTATTTTTTATACATATTGAGCTTATTATCTTCATATTATACTTATAACTGTAAAATAAGTAATAATTTTTTAATTGTTGATGCTGTCACTGTTAATATTGTAACTTTAGAGAATAAACTACAATAATTACAATACCATTCAATTCAAATTATAAAAACAAGCATTCATTATTTTGAGCAATTAAAATTTCAAATTATTAAACTAAAAAAAAATTAATAAATATAAAGCAAAATAATTTATAATCCAAAATCTAATTTTATAGAATATAATCGATTTGAAGCAAAAATTCATGACTTACGAGAACAAATGTTGAATACATCAGGAAGTTTACGAACATCACAGAAGAGGTCTCTCTATGTGAGGTAGTTTTAATATTTATTGTTAATTTTATAAATCTTATATGCTACAATATATCAAGATGGTGCATGAATAACATAATAATATAATTTAGGGCTTTGTTTGACTATGATCCTTCCAAAGACAGTGGCCTTCCTAGTAGAGGCCTTCCTTTTCGATTTGGTGATATTCTTCATGTCATTAATGCTAGTGATGATGAATGGTGGCAAGCTAGGAAAATTTTACCAGATGGTGAAGAAGAAGGTATTGGAATAATTCCAAGTAAGAGAAGGTATGTACTGTACATTTAAAAACTTTTGAGAATAAAATGGCTTTTATCTTTAATATATTAAACTTGAAAAATCAGCATATAAATTATTATTATTTAAAAATATGTGGATTTAAAGGAAAGTGCTTTGCTTAAGAAATTACACATTCTAATTAAGTGTAGATAATTTATATTAATTATACTTATAATTAATTTTACTTTTTGAATTAAAATGCTTTGCTTTGCAAAGTTTCTTCAAACTTTAATCATAAATTAGGCAAATCCTTATATTGCTTGTTATAAAATAATTATTATAATACAGTAAGAATCTACTTATTGTAATCAGTTTGAAACTTGCCTTTAATGATGATAATCAACAAAATAAGTAAATAAAACTAGTTTTAATGTAAGATTCAGTAATCAGAATTTCCATTAAAGAACCTGTTAAACAATTAATTAAAACTGGTTTTTTGAAGTTTTAAAACAAATAGACTTGAAAAAAATTATATATTTTTTTACATATTTCTTTTATCCTTTTTTGTGTGAATTTTTTAATATTTTATAATCATTGTTTTAAGATTATGCTATATCTTCAAGCCATGTAATTTGCTGTTACTTCTGAGGACTGTGAAAAGGATAAAAGAAATAGACTCAGGGAAAAAATTATATATTTTTTATGTAAGTCTTTTAATACTTCAAAATGAAGATAATCCTGAGTTAAGTCATCTTTATGTAAATATTGTTTGATTTTTATGCAAAAATTAAAACTGTATAATTTGAATATTTATTACAGTGGAACCTTGCTTAACGAGCATAATTTGTTCCAGAATCATATTTGTAATGCAAAACCCTCATTAAGCGAAACAATTTTTCCCATAGAAATTAATGTAAAATATGATAATGCGTTCCATGATGAAAAAAATACTCAAATACAGTGGTACCTCAGGTTATGAACGCCCCAGCATACGAAATTTTCAGGATACGACATGAAATTCGAACATATTTTTGCTCCACGATATGAACAAAAACTCACCATACGACGTTACATTAGTTCGCATTTTTCATTTGTTTTTCTTACTACAGTTATTTTTTTTAATGTATTACTTGGCTTTAATTTGAGTATGTTTTTCGCGTTGGAACGAATTATTTGG
Source organism: Centruroides sculpturatus (assembly GCF_000671375.1). Classification (NCBI taxonomy): domain Eukaryota; kingdom Metazoa; phylum Arthropoda; class Arachnida; order Scorpiones; family Buthidae; genus Centruroides; species Centruroides sculpturatus. The sequence goes on from NW_019384811.1 coordinate 371,036, forward strand.
TTTTACATGTAATCGTATGGGAAAAGATGATCCACCTTACAACATTTTCATGATACGATCTCAGTTTCGGAATGGATTAATTTCGTATCCTGAGGTACCACTGTATTTTATGTATAATGTTTATTGAAAGAAAATTGTACAATGTGCATTGTTAACCTTTGTACAGTGGGTTAGTCAGCTATGGAGCTATGACGATATAGTGGAGAATAAACATGGGAAATTTTTAAAAAATTTTCCCACATGTTTTTCTCGTTTCCATTTCAGAAAAAATTTTTTAAGCGGTTATGTCTAGTAAAGAAAAAAATTTTTTTTATTGTCACATAATTCCTTTTTTATGTGAATTTTTTTTTATGGTAGTTTTCGGCGATATCCACAAAATTTTTTTGCAGATACAGTATAGACATCGTTCTCCAGTGCACATGATCACCTTTGACAGGTATAACCATCGATCACCTCAGAGTGGTTAAGGAGCATGAATCATCATTATCTTTTCTTCTAGTACAGAATGAACCAATCTGGAATGAGAATTCGATTTGCAGAAAACTAAAAAAATCACAGATAATATGTATGATAAACACTCCAAACGATATGCCAAATTCTTGGGCTATGTAAAGGCTATAATTAAATACAGTGGGTGATTGGTTAACAAACATAATCCGTTCCAAAACTTTGTTCACTATCCGAATTGTTTGTTAACTGATTATTGATTTATATAGATTCTATGGGAATTTGATTAATCTGTCCCAAAAATAAAAATTATATACTTTCTTACTACATTTATTTATATGTAATAATTTTATTATTACATATTACATATATGTAGGAATAGTGATTGAGATAGAGAACTAGAAATGACAATAATCCAGCATTCGTAACTGCCTTGATAGAATGATAATATTCTTGTCTTCATAACATCTTTTCGTCCTTTCTTACTTTCGCGCCATCACCAACTGTCATCTTTCTCTTACTTCCCCCTTTCTCATCCCTTCTCTCTCGTTCTTCTCGTCTCCCCTGCAACACCTCGTAAATTTATTGTCTTAACGGTTTAGGAATGTAACTCATCTAAACCCCACATATATACACAGTCTTGCATTTTTTATTGGTCATGTTTTTTCTGTTTGTGAGGGTTAAAGAATCTATCTAACGTTGATTGCTTTTCTCTCTTCAGGATTTTTCAGAAGTAATTAATAGCATTGTTGTTGTAGAGATCCCCAAGCATATTAACTTCAACCTGGTTTGGATGCCATTCTAAGACCATTGTTCTGACATCTTCCCACTTCTTCAAAAGATCTTTAATAGCAGATATTGGCATTAATCCTCTTTTTAGAAGAAAACATATCTCACCGAGTTTCTTGGTGTTCTTCATTTAAGAGTTCTTGGTGTTCTTCTGTCGTCAGATCAGTTTCAGGTTCCATTATGAGCTCTTCAATGTTCTTTATTTCTCAGATGTGATTTTTGTTACTTCTTTAGCTGCTTGATTATACAGTAACTTTTTTAAATAAGATTGAACTGCAGCCTACTGTATACCTGTTCAAGCCATACTGCCCAGCAACATTAGACATCTTCTGTTCATGCTCTACCTTTACTATTATACTCTCACCTTTTGAAAATAAAAACCGATGCAAAATTTAACGAGTGCCCACCCGACAGTCTCACGAATACTTTAAAAAATTCTTTCTGTCAGAAAAATAAAAGGCTGGAATTACAAGGGAGAGTTTCAAAGTTCAGGGGAATACTATCCAATTAGTATATACCATGCTGAGCGTCGATGTCAATGTCTCCTGCACACCAAAAACTTTCAAATTGTTGCCTGAAGACAAGGGAAAATTAATCAGTATTCATTATTTTATGTCGCTTCTTCTTGTGTTTGTTCTGTGAGATGTTCATTATCCAAACATAAAAATCGTTAACGAACGTGTTCATTATCCGATTTGTTCGTTGAACTGTTTGTTAATCGATCACCCACTGTAATAGAAATTAATTAATTTGACTAGAGGTAGGCAGTTATGCTGCCATCTTGTATTAAATTTAATAATTATAAATAATTAATTTTTAATTCAGACATTTTTAAAATTTAATTTGGAATTGGTCATTAAACTTAATACTAGATGGCAGCATAACTGCCTACCTCTAGTCAAATTAATTAATTTCTAATACAGTGGGTGATCGATTAACAAACAGTTCAACGAACAAATCGGATAATGAACACGTTCGTTAACGATTTTTATGTTTGGATAATGAACATCTCACAGAACAAACACAAGAAGAAGCGACATAAAATAATGAATACTGATTAATTTTCCCTTGTCTTCAGGCAACAATTTGAAAGTTTTTGGTGTGCAGGAGACATTGACATCGACGCTCAGCATGGTATATACTAATTGGATAGTATTCCCCTGAACTTTGAAACTCTCCCTTGTAATTCCAGCCTTTTATTTTTCTGACAGAAAGAATTTTTTAAAGTATTCGTGAGACTGTCGGGTGGGCACTCGTTAAATTTTGCATCGGTTTTTATTTTCAAAAGGTGAGAGTATAATAGTAAAGGTAGAGCATGAACAGAAGATGTCTAATGTTGCTGGGCAGTATGGCTTGAACAGGTATACAGTAGGCTGCAGTTCAATCTTATTTAAAAAAGTTACTGTATAATCAAGCAGCTAAAGAAGTAACAAAAATCACATCTGAGAAATAAAGAACATTGAAGAGCTCATAATGGAACCTGAAACTGATCTGACGACAGAAGAACACCAAGAACTCTTAAATGAAGAACACCAAGAAACTCGGTGAGATATGTTTTCTTCTAAAAAGAGGATTAATGCCAATATCTGCTATTAAAGATCTTTTGAAGAAGTGGGAAGATGTCAGAACAATGGTCTTAGAATGGCATCCAAACCAGGTTGAAGTTAATATGCTTGGGGATCTCTACAACAACAATGCTATTAATTACTTCTGAAAAATCCTGAAGAGAGAAAAGCAATCAACGTTAGATAGATTCTTTAACCCTCACAAACAGAAAAAACATGACCAATAAAAAATGCAAGACTGTGTATATATGTGGGGTTTAGATGAGTTACATTCCTAAACCGTTAAGACAATAAATTTACGAGGTGTTGCAGGGGAGACGAGAAGAACGAGAGAGAAGGGATGAGAAAGGGGGAAGTAAGAGAAAGATGACAGTTGGTGATGGCGCGAAAGTAAGAAAGGACGAAAAGATGTTATGAAGACAAGAATATTATCATTCTATCAAGGCAGTTACGAATGCTGGATTATTGTCATTTCTAGTTCTCTATCTCAATCACTATTCCTACATATATGTAATATGTAATAATAAAATTATTACATATAAATAAATGTAGTAAGAAAGTATATAATTTTTATTTTTGGGACAGATTAATCAAATTCCCATAGAATCTATATAAATCAATAATCAGTTAACAAACAATTCGGATAGTGAACAAAGTTTTGGAACGGATTATGTTTGTTAACCAATCACCCACTGTATTTAATTATAGCCTTTACATAGCCCAAGAATTTGGCATATCGTTTGGAGTGTTTATCATACATATTATCTGTGATTTTTTTAGTTTTCTGCAAATCGAATTCTCATTCCAGATTGGTTCATTCTGTACTAGAAGAAAAGATAATGATGATTCATGCTCCTTAACCACTCTGAGGTGATCGATGGTTATACCTGTCAAAGGTGATCATGTGCACTGGAGAACGATGTCTATACTGTATCTGCAAAAAAATTTTGTGGATATCGCCGAAAACTACCATAAAAAAAAATTCACATAAAAAAGGAATTATGTGACAATAAAAAAAATTTTTTTCNAATTTTTGAAATCGGATGAGTAGTTTCGGAGATTACCTGCTGCAACGAAACTTACATACATACAAACATTACCTCTTTATATATTAGTATAGATATTCTTATTTAATTTTGTTAAGTGTTGTTATGTAGACAGTAGTATCAAAACAATAATATTTGAGTACAAAAGAATTAGTCATTAAAATTTGTCAAGAAACTTCTATTATTAAACTCTTCACCATTATACTAATACCAGCAGATGAGCTTGGCATTGCTTGGGCAAAAAGTAATGAAAGCAAAGATTAAGATTATTAGATTATAGCCAATCTTACCCGTTTTCAACGAGTGCATGAATTAGGTTCATTCTCTTCTGAGACTAATTAGAGAATTTTTAGATGGGTCTAAAAATATGTTCAATTTCCTGCAAAAAATTATATGAAAAATAGTACAGTATAATCTGAGTTCAGAGTAATCTTTAACATCTCCCTCTCCCTTGCAGAGGGAAATTTTGGAAAATCCTTTCTTAGTGTACATTCTCATGACTACCCAAATTTCAACTTTTAACTCCTAACTGTTTGGGCTCTGTGCTTAATATTAATATCATCATCATCATCCCGTCTCAATTATATTATAAGATTAGGGTCAAATTTATGAGAAATTTCATTTTCACTATTCTATTTATCAGATATCTAATAGAAAAAAATGATTAAAATCATTATTGAATTTTAACTGAATAAATCTTTAGTATTTAAAAAGAATTTTTATTTAAGTAACCTAAAAAATAAAAAAATAAATCAGAAAATTTTTCATTATAATGGAGAATTAACTTACTTGATGATAACCTTACTTGAATTAAATGATTAATTTTAAATTCTAAAATCTAAAAAATTGTTTGAACATTATATTTTGAATAAAATATTTTAAACAAATTCAAATATTTGGATTTATTGTTTTTGAGTTGCCAGAAAGGGGGAAAATGATTAAATTAATATTAATTGCCAAAATGTGTACTATATGTGCCACTATTTACTTTCCTTCTGTATTATTTACACTTTATACTGACTAAAACTAACTCTCTTCTCTTCTTCCCTCTGGGGTATGGAATTTCCAAAATTTCCTTCTTAGTTTGCATTCTCATGACGTACCCTACTAAAACGCAGTTAAAAACACAAGAAAGTGCATCTAAAATAGTACAGTAGAAGCTGAGTTCTTCAGGATAAGCCTTAATTCACTCCCTCTCCCCATGGAGAGGAATTTTGAAAAACCCCTTCTTAGTGTAAATTGTCGTGACATACCCTAACTGTGTTCCAAATTTCAACTTTTAATTCCTAACCATTTGGGCTCTGTGCTTCTTATTATTATCATAATCAACCCGGTCTTGATTATATTATAAGATTAAAACAATAAAATTTTAAAATATGTCAATGCATTTATTTAATAAATCTTTAAACTATGAATTAAACAATAATAAAATAATATTAAACCATTATACAGTACTTTTTTAAATGACTCACTTGGAGATTCATATTTTATCTAGCATTATACTGGGTACGGCAGAAAGAATGTTCTGATTTGGAATGACGATAAACAAAATACAAAGCAAGATAAAGAAAGAAATCTTTTATACCTGATAAGTACACAGTATGCCATTGTCATCCATTAGGTTTTGAAGAGTACATCAGTTAAATGGTGATTGTCAATGTCGATGCAGTTTCGGAAATTTTGCATTGATCTGCGGACTATGTCCAGCGTGAATTGCCATGATTTCTTATGTAATTGCTGCCTTGAGTTCTTGCATATTTATTGGTCAGTGTTGGTACACTTTTGATTTGAGATAGCCCACAGAAAAAAATCACATGGAGCCAAATCTGACGAATGCAGTGCCAACCAATATCACCCCGTAAAGAGACAAAATGGCCCCGAAACAAGTTTCTGAGAATTCCAAGTGACCTTCTAGAGGTATTCAATGTGGCGCCATCTTGCTGAAACCATACATCTTCCAGATCATGATCATTGAGTAAACCGTTAACTAATGGATGGAGAAAATTCTCAAGCAATTCACAATAGTGCTCTGACAATACTGTCACTGTAACACCGCCCTCTTCAAAGAAATAAGGATCCCACACACTGAAATCACCTAAGGCACGCTAAACCGTAACTTTTGGACTATGGAGTGGTCGCTGATGGAGTTCTTGAGGATTACTGTCAGACCAGTACCTAAAGTTCTGTTTGTTGATCATCTCTGATAAATGAAAATGGGTTTCGTCACTGGAGATCAGTACCACTGTTGGGGGAATGCACTGCAGAATATCCTGACACAAACTTTTACGGATTGGATAGTCCCTATCATTCAACTCCTAAACGACCATTATTTTGTAGGGATGTGGATTAAGCTGTGTAAAGTCTGTGGAGACTACGATCAGACATGTTTAATGCAGATTGCTTAGGAGACTGCTGTATGGAAGCTCTCACAGCTGCCACATCTTCCAGTCTTGTTACATTTATAGGGCAGCCAGGACTCTTTCTTTTTAAAGCTAAACCTGTTTGTCTAAAATTTGAAACCCAACAATGAATTGTTGGTGCAGCCAGAACCAGATCATGATGACCAAGCTGAAAATGTATTTGGAAAGCCCATTGCATTGTTATCATCACAGATTCACCATTCGTAACAAACTCTTCAACAACAAAAACACAATGCTCTCCACTCCACACCATGATGGTAACTAAAAATAACATGCACAAACAAATCAAGAGAGATTACACCCACTGCTGTACCTCTACTATGAGCAAAGCAACGCTTCTGCCAAATCAGAACATTCTTTCTGCCACACCCTGTATAATCAGTCATATGAAAAAATGCAAAAAGTAGGCAGAAGTATTTTTTTGGTGCTTTTCAAATTTTAAAACATGTAATCCACTATTTCGATAACTTTGGATCTTTTGGAAGATGATGTAATGAAATACTCTTAGTTTGTTCCTTTGCTTTTACTTTTAAATACACTGCAATAAGGATTACTTATTTTTCCAATATTCATGTGAAACCGATGAGAAAGACAAATAAAACAAGATTAACACAGATAACATTAAGAATTTTGTAGCTTTAATACTGTAATTAATAGTTTTCTAAACTGAAAACAAGAGTGCTGGTCATTTGCTTTCAATTTCAAATAATTAAATAATAATCAAAAAAGAAATGCCAGCAACTTTAGTTGTTGTATTTTAAGCGAATTACACTTAACATTAAATGGTTAAACTATTGTTAAGACTGGTAATGATGATAACATAACAGTGCTAAGCTAATGCTAGTGCTAACATAAGCAATGCTAAACTTGACAACATGAAATGACAGCTTAAAATGCCTATCTACCTGAAGAATAATGATAAATATAAGTGAAATCCTGATTACAATAATAAATGATTATAAATGTACTTATATGTTTTGGAGCATGCGAAGTCTGATAATATTAACTGTAATTTGCAACCATTTTTGCGTAGTGAACATACTGTACATGCAGTCAAGCATGTGCCTTTTAAAATTAAAACATTCCTCCATTTTTGGAACAAGACAAACTGTTATAGGCTTAAGTTAAGGCTTTGCTCTTTGTAAATTGTAAAATTCAGATATCTCCTGAAGAAGATTAATTAAAAAGACTGGAAACATAGAATAGTAAACATTCACTGAAAGGAAAATGGCTTGGATTGTTGTTAATTTTGATGCAATTACTGATGGGATGATAATGTTAAATGAGTGATAACAATATTTCTGATTACAATAAGTAAGTTCTGCTGTAAATGTTAAATTACTTATATTTTTTGCTTTGTTTTTAAAAAGTGAATTTGTTAATTTCTTTAACAATTAATATTTTCAGAACAATTTTTATTCTGTCTTTAGAATCTAAAATGCAAGTCTATCAGAAAATTTTATATGCTATTATTGTGTTATTATTTATCAAAATACTTATTTTGTATTAACTATTTAAATGAATAGTTCATGTTTTTGTATTTAAATCTAAATTCAAAGAGAAAAATTTGTTTATTTTAAAATATTTTTATCATCATTAACATAATTTTTTGAAAAATATCTAGATCATGACTTTTTTCGCATGACTTTATTTATTTATTTATAATTTTTACAGAAATAAAACTAAATATATTTCATCCTATCTTTAGATCTCTTTAAAAAGTGAAGTTTGTTTATTTAAAACAGAGATCTAAAGATATAAGTAATGTAATATGTACTGTTTACATAAACAATATAAAGGTTTTTGTAATATATAATTAGTAGTTCTGATCAATTGATGCCTGATTACAAACAGATGACAATTAAATGTATTTAGAAAAGGATTTTTCTATGCCAGTCAAATATTATTATGAAAGAGGTCAGTTTTTGTTAAAATGCTTAAAAATAACTTTATTGCTGTTACAAAATAGATAAGATCAAAACAATTATGCTGATGAAAAAATATGTTTAAGTGAAGAAACTTAAAATGATACTTTGAAGATAAATATAATCATAAAATTCTGCAAAATCAAAAGAATTACATCAATAAGAAAATTTATTTGATGGTTTATTATACATAAAATAGAAATGATGTCAATTTTGACTTTCAGTTTTTTATTTTGGTAATGATAATGCAACAAGTAATAGTAATGTTTTACAAATTACAACAAATTCATTTTAAGAAAGTAATTCTGTGTGGTCAAATTTTGCCATATTTTCTTTTAAAACGTGTAATATCAATATCCCAGTAGGGAAGTTCATAGAACTTGAAATGTTAACATTCTCAAATGTGAAAACAGAGAAAATAAAAACTAAGTTAAACATCATTTAAGAGTTTTGCTTACTTTACATTGAAAGACATTGAATCAGAATATCTGGTTTAATCTCAAATCATCTAAAACAAATTTTTTATTAAGAGAAGAGAGTTTTATTTATACAGATAAACAAAAAGAATTTTAAATTTTCAAGTATTTATTACAAAATTTAAAATGTAATACTGAACTTTAAAACTCTTATAAACAAATAAATATATATATATATATAATTCATTTATTCTTATTTATTTATTTTTCCTCAGAGTGGAAAGAAAAGAGAGGGCAAGACTTAAATCAGTTAAATTTCAAGGAAGAAGCAATTTGACTGATGGAAAGGTAAATGAATTTAATAGTCAAATGGAAAAGTATAATTAATTTTAATTATTTCAAATGATTTGAGCAAAGTATATATAAGATTTATAGAAACACAATATTTATTTCAAACTAAATATTCTTATAATAGTTATATGTAGCATATAATACTAAAACTGAGATTCAAGTTATAATGCCAAGAACATTATTTTCCTTTCAAATTAGATACTTATGAATGAACTGAATCTTCTCACTGCACATGATCACTAAACCTAAACTGATATCTCTTGTATTTACAATAATAGATAAAAGGAAATTATTAATTTGCTCTGTCTCGCCAGCACTTTGTTAGCTGTATTAATTTAGTTAATGATTTATATATGTTACCGGCCAAACCCGATTTTAGGCCAAACTAGTTTATCCTAGGCCAAACTAGTTTGTCCTACGCGTGTCAGGATAAACTAGTTTAGCCTAGGACAATCTAGTTTGGCCTAAATACTTTAGGCTAAACTAGTTTGTCCTAGGCCAAACTGATTTATTCGTTGCAAGTGATAAAATAAACACTTAACGCGGGGATTCCCCTCGCGTCCCTTTCTATCGAGCTTTCGTTGTCTACGCTGCATTTTTACAAAATGGCTACTTTATCTGGGTCGTTGGTAACTAGTAATGTAAAATTAATCATATATTTCTGTCCGATATAGTGATATATATCATAAAAACAGCACATCTCTGAACCTTAAAAGTACAATTCCAGAAGATTTTAATGCAAACACAAACGTTTTCGATCTACACAGGAGATTTTCCTCAGGTTACAGCGTTCTCAAATGGAATGCGGTAATGAAACATTCTTAAGATTATTTGAAAAACGTATAAACGAGAATTAAAAAAAAAATTTAAATATGAACTATGTGATATATGCTGCTAATAGCTGATAATCGAGAAATTTTATAGAAGGGGAACAATTATTGCCTGCGGGACACGTCATTATGTGGTATCGAAACAAATGAGCGAGATCATTCTATACATATTTGTGACCTTTATGTTATAAAACATCAGCCCACAAAATTACTGGCATTTTAAACTTTAAGGAAAAATTCTTTAAATTGATAGTATAACTTCTTCATGTAAAGTTGGACAATGGGGAAACTTTTGCCAATTCTTAAGTCTAATCCACTCTTTCAGAATTCGGAGAAGCTAATAAATATAACTGACCGATTTTCGAATAATCATGTTTTTCATGTGGGAATAGACGAAAACTTATATTGGGCTCCCGTATGACTTCGAAATTTCAATTTGGAACTCAACAGAAGGCTTCTCTATTGCTATTCATCTTTACTGCTAATACACAAAAATGATTCAAATGACCCAGATAAAATAGTTTTATTTTTAAACACCAGAGGGCGAGCATTTGGTGAAAAATGCGAACTCACGCACAATCGTGTTGTGACTTGTGTACCTAAGTGCAATTTGCGAAGCTATATTAATTTGATTTTTTGAACGTACTAGTTTAAAGTTTTGTGCTGTTTTTCATATTGTTGTTATGGATGAGCCATCGTCTAGTGTTAAAGTTGATCAGTTAAAATGGATAGAGCGGTTTTTAAAAGAAATTTTGCACAATGAAAATATAAAATCATCTCATTTTAATTTTTTAACAAAAGATAAATATTTAGATCTACACAGGAGATTTCTACAAGTGGAAGAGGCTGAAAAAGCTCAAATTAAGACACCACTTCATCAAAGGCGATTAAACAGATTTGCAATTTTAAACATTGGTTTTGTTAAAAAACTTGTCACCCGTAGTGTAGAGAACATAAAATACTTTATTCCCGCTGAGGAATTGTATGATGTTATTGATGCAGCTCACAGAGCTATTGGACACGGCGGACGTAACAGATTATTGGCTGAGACATCTTTAAAATATGCTAATATCACAAAACAGATGATTAACCTATATTTATCTATGTGTGTAACATGTCAAGAAAAGAAGACAAAAAAAAAGAGGCTTAGTTTCTAAGCCAATTTTACATTCTGAAATGAACAGTAGGTGCCAAGTGGATCTCATTGATTTTCAGACTCAACCTGATGGAAAGTTTAAATTTATCATGGTCTACCAAGACCACTTGGCCAAGTTTATTTTGCTTCGTGCTTTGGAATCTAAACGAGCTGAAGAAGTAGCCTACCATTTGAATGATATATTTTTGACAATAGGTGTCCCGTGTATTTTGCAGTCAGACAATGGAAGAGAATTCGTCAATCGTATTATATGTGAAATGACGAGTCTTTGGCCAGAACTTAAGCTAGTGCATGGAAAACCACGGCACAGCCAAAGTCAGGGCTCTGTCGAGAGAGCCAACCAAGACGTCGAGAACATGATCAGTTGTTGGCTAAAAGATAATCACTCGACTAAATGGTCAGAAGGATTGAGATATGTACAATTTATGAAAAATAGGGCCTATCATTCGGGCATAAAACAATCGCCTTACAAAGCTATGTTTGGAGTTGAACCCAGAGTTGGTCTTTCAACGACATCACTACCACCAGAAATAATAAAGGATATTCAAGATGAAGATGACGTTCAAAAACTTATTGAAACTGATTTAACCCATAGACATACAAATGATCACAATAATTCAGGAGATGATAGTGATTGTAATGATATCGAAACTTCTAAAATTGGTGATGATATCCAAAAGGCAAGACAAACAGCTGCTGAAAACCTTCAGAAACAGGCAAAAAAAATGAAATCTGCTTCTGACAAATCGCATCCACCAGCTAAAGTGGGAGATAATGTGACTGTGCCGACTCCTGATGTAGACAGAGGAAGGGGCGACCTAAGAAATGTTATTGGCGTTGTTCTTGAAATAAACAATGATGGCCTGTACAAAATTGGAACTAAGCATGGAATATTGCAGACACTCTATTGCAGGTTAGTTACGCATTTTATTTATTTTTTTCTCAAATTACTTCAGAAAAGAAATTATTTTTTAATGATCATGTTACTCTATTTCACTGTCAAATCTGAACTGATTTCGATGATTATTGTTTTTAAATTTGGAAAAGGTTTTCAAGTTTTATGAATTTTTTCAGATAGGGTTTTAGTATAATATTTACTTATAATGAAGGCCTGATAAAGATCTTCGAAGAAAAAAAGCGCAATGTTAAACGCTGTTTTGTTTCGTCTAAAAAGCATGAATATGTTATGTAATTTGGTCAAAATAAAATATTTGTTTATTACAGAACTGAATTCGACATTTGTACTCAAAAATTTCTACAAGAAAGTGATGTTAATCAAGATGTTCAAATCTCACTAAAGACTGCAGCTACCAAACATTCAGTTGGGACAGGACAAGATTTTATACGGTGCACCTGTACCAAAAGTTGTGCTACAAATACGTGCCAGTGTAAAAAAAAATGATTGTCTGTAATTCGAAATGCCACAACAGTACACCCTGTAAAAATAAATAAAATATTTAATCTTTTATTTATGTTACACTGAGAAGCACTTGAATAAATATTGTTCATCTAATTGATTTCCTTTTAATTTTATTTTAACCATTAATATACTTGAATAATAATTTTAAATCAGTTCGGCCTAGGACAAACTAGTTTAGCCTAAAGTATTTAGGCCAAACTAGTTTATCCTGACACGCGTAGGACAAACTAGTTTGGCCTAGGATAAACTAGTTTGGCCTGAAATCGGGTTTGGCCGGTAACATATATATATATATATATATATATATTTTGACAAACGACGTAACTCGAGGCATACCTGTATTAGAATTACGATAAAATGTACACAACCTCGAACCAAAGTATTTATGATTTAATTGTCAACAATTAAATCATAAATATTTTTAACAATTGCATATACAGTAATTTATTTTGATGCGTTATATGTGCAAAAAACAACTTGATTGATTTTAAGTTAAATTTAGTCAATAGACGGAGTACACCTCAACTGTTATTCCATCTCGAATTAAGTGTCAATTTCAAAGCTCAATGACTTAAATCGATAGCATAAACTGTTGAGAAACATCTCTTGCAATACAGTACATAGTCCATATGCATTTCGTAAAATACGGCTGGGATTAATTGGGATGGCAAGATTGAGAGATTTGTAGGACTAGGCTACTACTTTTTGGGTCACTTTAAAAATAATTTGGGCTACATTTCGAGTAATTTTGCTTTACTTACCTGCAGTTTATTATTATAAACTAATAACTGACGAAAATAACGTTCTGTAAAGTAGTCGTATTCCGTTTTCTTAATAAATTACATCAATTACGTGGCATTTGGCATATTGTACAGAAATAGATAAATCCGGATAATTCCAAGTCGTGATTGTTTCGTCTCTTAAATTTTGAACTAAGGAGGATTTCCTGTAGTTGTAAATTTTTATCTTTTTAAAATTTATACATTTTAATACATTGTAATGTTTAAAATTGTGAAGGTTGCCGAATTGGTGATATCCAAATGCCACGACCTATCGTATGTGGGGTGAAGGAAAGTGAGAGGCAAACAGCTGCAGTGACAAAGAAACCCGTTTATTTATACTAAGTCTTCCACCGGAGTAGAATCGAAAAACCATTTGATTTTCCTGCACAGGCCGACCTTAAGGTGTGCCGTAATATCGTTCAGTTGTGAGAACAATGTCTGGTGAATGTTTGGAAGAATTACTTTCTATAACCTTATTAACTTTTATTATTTATAATGTAAAAAATTAATTTTTCAGGTAAAAATTTTCTCGAGTAAATTAAAATTATAAATAATTTTAATATTTACAAAACTACTCGGATGTGTTTGAGAATTTATTTTTGAAATAACGTTTTAACAACGAGACAAAGTAAAATATAATAATTATTTATTAAATACCTACCTACAATGTACTGATTTTGAAAATACTGTATCTGTTTTTTGTTTAATTAAGAATTGTTCGTAAGATAGAATATCGCTTTTTAAAATATTTGTGGCAATAACAATTCTTTTTAATAATATCCGATCTTGGACACCCAAGAAGCTCCAGTTTTTCCTTCTATCTATCCACCTTTAAAGCTTTGTAAATGACTGTGTTCGATCCAGCCAGTTATATCCCATGGTTTTTCGTCTATAAAATTTAATCCGTGAATTTTTTTGGTAGTAAAATCGACTGGCCGTTGATCTTTCGCTTTTTAACAGAATCTATAGCCCAAGATTTTGTGATCGATGCCACTACTACTATTTACACCATTTTAATACATCCGAGAACAGCCAGTACGTCGTCATCGGATGAATTTCCTCCAGGCCAGGCCTGCGCAGTTACTCCTCGAAGGATTTCCTTAACGTGTGTGGCCATCTTAAAAGATTCTCTTCCCCGGATCTCCTGTATCTAAGCCAGTGTTTCTCAACCTCTAACGAATCGTCGCCCCCTTCAATAAAACCGTTACGTATTATCGCCCCCTTCGCTTCAAAATTCCGATGCCGAGGCTAAAGCCAAATTCGTACCGCATCGAATAGACTAGTGACTAATATAATGTTATTTGCTTAATTATTGTACGATATGACGAATAAAATATCTAATTATTCTTACTATAATGTTTTACTATATCGCCCATAAACATTGTTTTTCGCTCCCCCAAATATAAATTGTTACTAATCGCCCCCTGAACATGGAAAAACGCCCACATGGGGCGATATCGCCCCTGTTGAGAAACACTGATCAAAGCAGATGACAGACCATTTTGGGCTACCAAAGGTTTAATTCGACAGTGTTTAAATCCGATCGAGGGAAATTAATCGCACCTTGAAACTCCTGCTCGTATTTAATTGTTTCGAATTCTTATAAGTCTGACACACAACATGAGCTCTGCATCTCCTTTTAAGGTTATTTAAAAACTTTTTTCTCTCGATTAATGATTTTATTTAGGTTTTTCTTCCAATTTTTACGAGCGTTAGAATCAAAGCCCGATCCCTTGATTTGACACCTTTATGATATTTTTAACAAGTGAGCTCGAGTATCGCTCGGGCTTCACAAAATTATATTTTGTTAGTTTTAATGAGGAAGAAAGTATAAGAATAAAAACGGAAGTTAAACACTGTAACATTAGTATTTTAATTTGTACTTTGAATTAAATCAATTGTGAAAACGGCGAAGAAACGATAATATCAAATCGTAAAAGAATTGATAGAGTATACGAGAAATGTTAGTCTACAATTTCATTTTAATATGCATGTATAAATCTAAACAAATATAAATTAGGCTGTATAATATGTCCGTTGTATGAAAATTATTACTACTACTTACAATTATAGTTTCGTGAAATTTAATAAAATTAATTTTAATTAAATGGGCTAAACGCAATGTTAAATATAGATGAAAATATCTGATACATTTAAACTTCGTTAAAAAATATATTATGTGAGGCAGATTCAATAAGGTTAACAATGCTGTTAAAGAAAAACAATGTAGTATATGAGGTGAAGACTAATAATATTGAAAGGGTATAAAGTACAGCCGTGTACAAATAGCCGTCCTCGCAAAGTGGTGTACAAACTGCAGTCCAATTGAACGGCGAGCTGTTGTTCAATTTTTGATAGCCAAAGGCATTAGTCCTAGTGAGTTTCAATGCAGTACCTATACGCAATATGGAGAATTGTGCATCTCGCTACAAAAAACTTGGGTTTGAAATTCTACTTGGCTCGTTGTGTATTTTTTGTTCGGTCTTTTGTGAACTTTTTGTCAACTGCAACAGCAACGATACGTTGAGTCGACCAATTTCGTGCAAGAGCGAGTAACTTAAGTGTCCCCAAAAGCTGGAAGGTATCAAATTGAAACTAAACACTAATCTAAATTTAGAATCTCTGTAATGATAGGCACTTGCAGGCCAATCATTACAGTAGAGGCCAAAAACAATCAGTGTTTAATTGATTCCAATACGTGTTATTTACTGGAAGACTGTGCCTATGATGTTTAGTTTTAATTCAAGAGGAAGTACGTCCATATATTGGATGTGTTAGCTTTATCTGTCTTCTGATGTATTGGGATGCTACAGAAAATCGCACACGCTTCGAGTTCCAACAAAAAATTTTGACTGCTGGCCGTCCGGGTCGACTTTTCCTTTTTGTTTATTTTTGGATACACAACCAAAACAAAATGGCATTTGAAGTCAAAAGTCACGCCATCCCAACTGACATTTCATTTATACAGCAATTCAAATTTATAAATATACATTTCAAACTCAATCTATTCTTAAGGCAAACAAAAATTTATCAATAAGTTAAATCCAAAAGCTCTTGTATTTGAGCATTAGTTCAAAGGTTCTTGTCCTATTCAATTGTACTTTTAATCTCACAACTTGGCAAATGGACTTATCATACATGATGTGTGTTTAGAAGAGCATGATAAAGTTAATCATTTTTGCATAAATCCCTTATCGGTATTTGACTATTCCTTAAAAAACCAGTCCCGAGTAAAGTCAGAAGGAAATTATATTTTTAGTTTAAAATTATGGTAGTTAAGTTGTGAGATTTAAGAAGTTCAAAATTTTCTACTGTTCTCTTGAAGCATCACTACTCCTTCCAGGTTTTCGTCTTTGGTTTGAAATTAAATTGTCACTATTTCCTATTTGGCTGTTGTCATCACTTGATTCTGCTTTATATTTCCAAGCTTTCAATTGAATAACATAACTGCCTTGGTGGTGTAGAAATGGTCTTGTTCCTTTGTTGCTAATTGTGTTACTTAGTAGATCCTGTTTGACAGCACTTCTGTGATGATCAGCAAGTCTCAGTACTTAGGACAACCTACTAAAATACAACCTATTTGTTTGAATGAGCTAATGAGCTTCATTACCATAATCTCTTTCTGTTCAAACTCAATAATTCCACATTTTGTATTGTAGTATTTTCCTGTGACATTTCAATCCTTTTCCCTGCTTTGTCTTGAATCTTTGTAGGCTCAGTCAATACATTACCATCTTGTTGCATGGGTATTCACCAAGGTTTAATCTCAAATTGTGTTCTATTTATTAACCATATTGTTCAGATTCCTCAAGACTTTCCTAATCTTCAGGTTCTTATCTGCATGTTGTGTGTCTCCTACTAATTGCAATTGCAGATAGTATTGTTCTGTTGATTCTCTACCATTCAATTAGCTTGAGGATGTTTAGTGAAATTAGGGTATGCTTTTTACTGTTTTCGGTGCTATATTCGAGTTGACATGATGTGAAACAAGGCTCCATGATCACTTATTATCCTTTCTGGTAACCCAAAATCTTTTGGATATTGAAGGCAGAGATGTTTGTCCACTGCTGTTAGACAAACAAATCTTGTCAAGTTGTCTATGATAGCAAATACCTGGTGATTCACTTGCTAGAACTTTTTGCAAATGATCCCAAGTGATCTAAATGAATAATTGGTAAGTGAACTCTTTCCAGGCAGACTTTATGGAATGTTTTGTTTACCGAGCATACTGCTTGGTAAACAAGCTAATTACTAAGCAATTGCCAATACTAAGCACATTGATATGTAATGTACAGTACATAGCGTACATAATGTTTAATGGATGGAAACCATTTCAGTTTCCTAATTTTTCCTACTGTTCAGTCAACAGTGAAGTGACCCATCAAATCATGAAATTTAACCATGACACTTTCCTCATACTTCTGGGGATTATGTAAGGATATCTTTCATCACTTTCTTTTACTTTGCAGAATAGCTGATTTTTTTGAAAATATAATTTCCTGTCATTTATTTTAAGTTCTGTCACTTTGATTTTTCTGAAAGATGCTTATTAATTTACATAATTTAGGATCAGAATGTTGAATCATTGTTCTGCTCTTCTGTTAGTGTCACACAGACTTCTAGATTTCTAATACTGTTGCCGTATTCATTGCATTTACATGTGCCATCCTTTCACTTGGCCTGTATATTACATATCAAACTCATATTCTTGAATTAAATTATACTATTGTGCTATCTGGGGATTTATCAACTTCTTGACAATCATTTATACCAGGACCTGACAATTAACAATTATGAAGTTTATTCCAAATAAAAATGTAATTTATCCAATGTTCATACTATAGCTATTAGCTTTAGTTACTTGGGTAATACAGTGTTTCCTTTCTCCACATGCAATATACCAAATGCCATTTATTATTTTCCTCTAGTTGGAGTAGCATACTAACAATTCCAATTAAGCCAGCATTACAATGGACTTTAGTCCTTGCATTGGAGTGATGGTGAGGCAGTATTGTTTATTTAATTAGATTACTTTTCAACAATTCAAATGCCTTCCTCTGCTTTCCACCCATGCACATTTTTTGTTTTTTGTAAATCAAGTTAAAGTTTTTAATCTGAAACTTCCATAACTTTAGGATGAGTTATGTTGATCTCAACTACTAGAAAACTTCCTTTCATCTTTCATCTCATCCAAATTTCTTGCATTAGTACATCATCTAAAGAACATAAGACTTTAGTGTTAAGTAAGGGCTCCAAAACGTGATATATTAAACATTGGAAAAATTTATATACTCATAAAACATTGCAATTCAGACAGTGCATCAACCAAACCAAAAAGAATGCTTCAAACTAGTCTGTATCATCTAGGGTTATGAAAGTTGCCTGATTTTAGTTTCCTCGACAAGAGATATGTTAAATCTAGAATCATAAACAGTTTACAATCACTGACATATTCTAATAGGTCGACATGCAGCAAGGAAAATTTATCCTCCAGTCTCTGGTAATCTACAACTAAGCTATTCTCTCCATTCTTCTTTTTCTTCTTCTTTACCAATTGAACTGGACTCACATAAGGTGGTCTTGTTTGAGTAACTATCCCCTTATATTTCCATTCCTCAACTATTTCTTTTATTGCAGTTTGACCTAATGCACTTGCCTTGTATGGCCGTAAACAAATGGGTTTACCTCTAATTTCCTTAATATCCATCTTAGTTAATTTTGCACAATAAAGTTCACTTAAATTAAGAGCAGAACAATTTATACAGTCATTCAGTAATTTTAAAATATCAAGCCTTCCTCTCATCAGGTGTCAACTCAACAAATCTTTTCTTTTTCAATTCTGTACTAATACTAAGTCATCTCCTTTGGTTTCCTTTCTATAATTAACATTCAGATTTAAACAGTCTTCTCTCGTATTTTCTACCTCAGCCACCTACTTGTTTTGCGTCACCTTTATATTATGATCCTGAACATTTATAATTGGTATAAGAGTTTCTCCATTCTTTATATCAAATAAGGTAGTCAGGTTTCATCCATCAACTTTTATTAGAACTAATCTATTATTAATCTTTCTGGTTTTTGCCTTAACTGAATTGATAATACTGTTAAATTTAACAGTATTATCTTCAATTCACCACAAATCTATGCTACTTTTTAATTGGGTGAAAATATCCTCATTTGCAATATACATATTGTTTCCAATTTGGGCTGATCAGTCCAAGTTCTCCCTACTAATAAATTGTGTAGCTGGACATCCAGTACAAGAGCTGCGATACTCAAAACCAAATGATTGCCGTAATGAATCTTGCCATTTTTTGGCTACTATTAATAATTAAATTATAAGTAACTTTGTACTAAAGGTAGGCATTAGGCACCATATCTTATTAAATTTAATAATTATAATAAATCAAATATATTTTCAAATTTATGTTATTTGTGTGCAGTGCTGACATAACATTTTGCTTTTGATTTTTTGAAAGATTTTCTAGCTTTAGTTCATGTTTTACTGTTTTTATGGTTTCCATTACCTTGTCAAACATTATATTACGACTTCAGTTCGTTTTATTTGTATTCTGTTACCAATAAATTGGTCCTCACTCAATAAAGGCTATGTTTCTTTATATAGCAAGAGTGCAGTGAAAATGGTGTCACGAGCAGCTATAACTGCATTCTTTCCACTTGTGGTAAACATGGATGCTGTAATCTGTTCTTTAATTCCAGTTACAGTCAAAAGTAGCATTTTACTCAAAGAACTGGGGGGGGTGAAAGAGAGAATTGAGCATTCCTCTTTTGAAAATGTGAACAAAGTAGAGACATAAGATGAATAATTATGCTTACAATATAGTACTTTCCTATTCTTTAGATGACTTTTAGAGTCAGTTTAGGACACTTAATCCCCTTCAGGGTTCTTCAGGCATCTTTTAATTCTAAACTAACCAGATCCTCTAAAACTGTGGTTCTTAACCTGTGGTCCATGGACCACTGGTGGTCCCTGAAAGCACCTGAAGTGGTCCGTGAAGTTATCCCAAAATTATTAAATAAATGATGACGAGTTGATGACAATGCGCAGTATGTCAAGGTTAGAGTCGATAGCGAACTGGCCTGTGGTCAGGAAATATGAAATTGGAAGGCACTAGCAATAAATTTGCATTTGAAGATAAAATCAGTGCATTTATCGCTAAAGTCGACCTGTGGATCAGCAAAGTCGAAAGAGAGAATTTTTCTGCGTTTGATACATTGAACCCAATTATTGATTGACAGTGTACCGAGATTAAATGACAAATACAAAAGAACATTACATTCCATTTGCAAAGCTTGAAAAATGAATTTAATCACTATTTCCTGACTGCAAGGACAAAAGTATTCGGAAACTGATTTGCAATCCTTTCATAGTCAACATTTCTGAGGTGCTGGATGAAATACAAGAAGAGTTAATTGAAATGCAACATGATAGTAACTGCAAGGATACATTCGAGACAGGAATTAACCTTAAAGATTTTTGGAACCAAAAAGCTATTGCTTTCCCTAAAATTCGAGAAATTGCTTTACAGTACCTAACTTTATTTTCAACCACATATTTATGCGAGCAAGGATTCTCAGTGCTTTTGATAATTAAAAATAAACATTGAAATCGGTTGGATGCCAGTGCTGACATGCGTTTGCTTTGAGTAGCACTGAACCAAGAATTCAGCAGTTGGTAAACAGTACGAAGTCACAAAAATCGCACTAAAATAATATAATTAATGTAACACTTTTGCAAATATTATAATACTCTTGGTTCCGAATAATTTTCTGTGTTTAATTTATAGAACAACCTTATAAGAACCTATATTACTGCCAAACAGCTCGTGATCCATGGCAAGACAAAAATTTTGATAAATGGTCCCTCATCACTAAAAGGTTAAGAACCACTGCTCTAAAACGAATATGAATATGAAATTCAAACATATTCGAATGATGGAAATTTCGTATGACAAGCTCCTCTGGGCATATTTAATCACATCACAAGAACACATGTTCTAACAAAACTTTAGTACATGTATAGTTTTGGATCGAGTCCTCGCATGACAATATGAGGACTCAATCCGAGATTTGAACAATTGCGCCTTGCGTCCCAAATCAGTATTGGTACATTCATACATCATTAGACTCAACAGATTTTATTGTGAAACCCAAATTTTTATTGGCGGCACCCTAGGGTTCTGCAAAACACAAATTGGGAACCCCTATTCTATATAGAGATGAATAGGGTCTTTTAATTACAAATAGTCTGTTAAATTCCAATTAAATTAATTTCCTTTTATCTTAAAATATGAGAACAAGCATAGATCTTTACAAAGAAAAGATATAGATGCAATGGAAGTTAAATAGCTAGTATAAATATACCAAACCTAGATCTTGCAATAATCACAAAACAGATCAGTTTATCTTTCATTTAAAATTATCAATTTGAGAGTCACCTGTAACTATTGCTTCCTTAGCTGAAAACCGAAAACTTGCATACTTGATAACACCGTTTTTTTTTTTTACCAAAAGTTGGCAAGTGGGTAAAAAGGGAAGAAAGAAACAACTACAAGGGAGATACATTCGTTCTTTTAATATTGATAATAAATGGTACAGACAACAGCAATTTTCTCAGATAAAGCCAGTGTTAACTACAATTAAATAATTTGTTAAATAAAACAAAAAAAGTTTTTTTTTTTAACCGTTTTCAATTACCGTTTTTAAAATAAAACATTTACAGACCGTTTACCATTACAGTTTCATCCATGAATCTAAAAGAATGTCATGGTATTATAAAATTCTGTACCAACGAAAGTGATAATTTAAATCAGCTATGGTGATGGCAGTCAAATTTTATAGAGGTTTATACTTTTTGAAATTTTCTGGTTGGGCAAATTCCTACATTTGCTATTACCATAAAAGTCAGATAAACTATACGCGAATAATGATTTACGTTAAACTAAATAAAAAAATGGTTATTGCTTTACCTGCTCTTGAGCTCTTGTAGGTGAATTACAGAATTTTTAATAAAAACTATAATTTTTATAAATGTTCGTTCACTTCTCTATTTCGTGTCTACACAAGTAATAATTTAAAAGTGCCAGAAGTTCATCCATCCTTTTAAATAGAAGTAAGGAATTTAAAAAAAATCTTGCCAAGAGAGTGAAAACGACCGTACAATGATTACAATACATTAGATTATTAGCATTTAGAATTTCTCAATAACAACTTTATTTTACGATTCCAAAAATAATGGCTTTCGGAAAGGAGGAAATCGTAATTAACGACCGTAGTAAACACTCACTTTTTAAAAACAACGTGTGACTATTTATGATCAGAAGGATTCTTGTGTTTTCAGTCCCTCTCGGGAGAGCTCCACGACTGCGAACGAGTGTAACTGCGACGTAACGAGTGTGATCGACTGGATGATGGTGATCTTGAAGTCGACCAAGAACGGTAGGACCAAGAACTCAGACTGCTCGGTGTCACTGGCGAAGGTCGTCTGTACGGAACGGGTCGTTTGCGTGCACTGCCGACATACAAAAGAAACAAAGGTCATTACAATAATTTACCATTCTTAAGTAAATAGGCTAAGGACAAAAAGTTCCTCTCCACTGCCTCACCACTTATTATTATTGTGCTATTATATCAATTCAAATTTAATACAGTAGACCCCCCTATAACGCTTAGATATGTTCCACTTTATAAGAATTTTACGTTGTAGGAATCCTTAAATATATGAGCCAATCACAGCCCTACACGTGTGAAGTTTATGGACTAAGGCTGTTTGAAAAATTTTCTTCTATAAAATTAACCGATTCTAGACTAATTCGACTCAACATTTCCAAAACATGTATAATTTTTTGGGAATAATCCATATAAACTATGCTATAAACAAAAATTGTAGGATTACTTACGCTTGTTTTCGTCATGGAGCAGCGCACCAAATGGCGGCTGCATTTTCTGATAAGTTATTTTTCTGCAAAAACTTCGTTGAACTTTGGAGACATCATTAATATAAATAATTTTTATGGCCGTTGAATAAGAAATGTATAAAATTAGTGCTGTATTAGACTTACGGTACAGACGATAATAAACTCAACTTACTCGCCTAAACTCTCCGTAGCGTGGTGCTGGACGGTGGAAAGTAGTTTGGCTGCTCATCCACTATTGGTCCAGATTCGACCAATCTTGTCGCGACATGAGTTGGCGACAACGTTTTATGAGTCCCTTTATATGAATACTACCACAATTTTTTCGCTACGTTATAGGAATTTTCATTATAGGAACCCATGTTATAGGGGAGTCGACTGTACTTGATCGCTTCTTGTTCTTTCTTTTATTCTTTAGAAGTAAGCACAAAATTGCTAATAATAATTTTTCTTTATACAGAATACTAGATTTTAGACGGAGAAATGCCATAGTTATCAAATAATAAATCTTCTTTGATTTATTCTTTTCAATTTTTCATAATCAATTCTTAGATATATCCCCCTATTTTAAAATTTGTAAAACACTCACCTTGTAGTTAGTTATTTTTTAGATGTAATTATGAGCCACGACCAAAATAAAAAAAGTTCCTCTTAATCTTTTGGCTCATAAGTACATTTAATATTCTCAGCCAGAAAGGAACTTGTCCTTCAAATGATATCATCATAATGTAAAATTAAGAATCATAGTCAAAGTAAACACAGCAATCTTTCCAAAAGCTTAGGTGACCAGCAATTATATTAAGGTAGTTTAGAATCTTTCCAGACTACTATTTGAAAACATTATAATTCTTATATTCACATAAAAATACAATTTATTAAGTGACATGGTAGGAATTAAAATAATATCAGATATTTTAGTGATCTATTATTTAACTTTTTTGAGGATAGTGATGGGTTTTATAAAAAATTGTAAATGCTAATAACAACAAGCAAAATTGTCTTTAAGTCCGACCCTACTGGAGTTACACATGACTACTGTTATCTCGCCACTCCCCTCACCATTAACCACCAAAATTTAATAGCATCAATCCCCTAATACACAAACCTACAAAATTTCAACAACAAGCATAGGAGTTATTAATCTTCAAAATAACAGCTTCATCATATTCAAGCCCCACCCCACACACACTAACATTCATACATTGAGAAATGTAAAAATCTTGGGGAAAGGCCATAATTTCCCTCTGTTGTTACTTTCCCAACTGTTATATATAACAAAACAGATCTGAACATGTTTAGCTCTGTTTTACTGTTAATTATGTCTGCCACTATGCTGTGCTAGTCTACACTGCATAGTAGATGCTGTAAGGAACCAAGTCCGAGCATTATTTTTATTTACTTTTATTTTTGCTTTTTATTATATTTTTGTTTGGGGCTTATGTTTTGTTAGAACGAAGGTTTCCTCACCATTCACCTTAGAAACTTAAAAACAGAAGAGAAACCAACTCACCGAAAGAAAAGCGCCGTAGGAAAAAACTCATGCACACTTGCGTTCCCGAGCGGAAAAAAGTAAGTCCGCACCGAGAAAAGGGGGGAGTGGACCCCACACACACAACTTAAATTCGCTAAACCTTAAAAGAATAAAACATCCCGCAAATTATCAAAAAGAATAATGTAAAAGGTTAGCGAGTATTGTCGGAAAATAGGCTGCCAGACAAATAGAAAAGTTTATTGTTAGCGAATAAGTATGTAAATGAGGTGAGTGATCTCATTCAGAATTGTGACGTCACCTCACAGTATAAAAACTGAACATCAAGTGAAGACGGATGAGGTGAACTCCAGACAGCAACGAGCTTGGTGAGCTTAGTAGCAGTGAACGAGAGAGGTGGCCGATAGGATCAAATAGTTCCAAGGCGATTTTGAAGTTATTCGATTTGTGGATCGACGAATAGAGAAAGTCTTGAGAGTTGAGGAAATAGGTTCCTAGTATATTGAGGTGATGATTAGGATCTTATATACAATAATTCTTATGAATTAAAGTCTTTGAATTTTGTCGAATTCCAAAGGGGAATAGATTTAAGTTAGAAACTAGATTGATTTGAGTTTTGTCGGGTTGATTCTTATTGATTTTCATTTGAATAAGTAGTTGTTGATTTTTACTAAATTTTGTATATAGTTTATTACTAGAAATTAATTAAATATTTGATTTGTTATTGACAAACTTGGTCATTATTTAATTTTGGTGCATGCTAAAAGTCCAGGCCTGGCACACTAACGCGAATCCGCGTAAAGTACCCGTTAGGGAACGGCTATTTCCAGCACACAGTCTTGTCGATAATCGTTGGAAAAGTCGGAAAAATAAAATAGTACTTTACAATGCTTGTGTTATTTTGGTATGTGCAGCGGTGCAGACTAAGCAGCCTGGTTTATAATAAAACATAAAGTAAAAGGATTTTGTGTTAGTTTTACAGTACAATTAATATGATAAAACAGTTGGATAACTTTACAAATTGACATAAACTAGTAAGATGCTTAATGGAAATGGTTACCAAAATAAAAAGCATTCCCAATTTTGTTAAATGTTTAAATTCTTTACCCAATGTGAGTAGAGGATGCTTTATCACATCAACTGCACCAAGAATTCTATGGTCAGAATACTAAATGTTTTGAAAGTTTCATTATTTGCCATTTTTAAAATACTTTCCCCCTCAAAATGTGGCAAAAGAAGAAACCAAGATTCTTTTTCTGGAAAATGCTCTAATCAAAAACTAAAATGATATTTGAAAAATGTGTTGTACTTATCAAAGATAAAGGAATATTTGTTTTAGGCATAAAAAGAATTTGTTGATGCTGCCAAAGATATTTAAGTGGCTCCAGAAGAAAAAATTAGATTATTCTTTTTTTCATTACATATGTTCAAAAATTATTTTCTGATTCTAAATTACCTTTAATATAATATAACAACCTTCATTTATCTAGTTTACACTACATGTTATTTACAAAAATCCACATTACACATTCTCAAGTCTTAAAAACAGTTTACAGATAATCCAACTTTCTTTGGTAAGTATTGTTTTCAACAGTCTTTTCTAAATGTTGTAAAGAGTAATGTGAATTTTTGATGAAAAACTGAAACTAGTTTTAGTTTGGTCAAGTTTGATTTATTAGTATGATTAATACGCCAAAACTTTCATTACCAATTTATTAGAAACATCAATGGTACGGATTAATATTTGTGTTATTCAAGATACAAATACGATGGTTAGTAATGTAATTAAGCTCAATATTCTAATGGATGTTAGTAGTTAATTAATGAAGAGTATGTGGCAAAAATAATTTTGTAAAAAGTAATTATTGATGCATTTTTAAATATTTTTAATTTGTTAAGAAATTAAAATAAGTAACAAAACAAAAATATATTCAAACTGGCAAATAAACAAACATAAACTCTACCTGTTTTGTCGGTGATACAGGAAGATGATCAACTCAAGAAGAAGAAACTGAAAAGAAAATACTTAAAATAAAAAGAAAAATTCATTTCTTTTAATGAATTTTTACAAAAAAATTAAATACACAGAAAGAATATATAAAAAAAATTGACTTATTACGTAAAATGTTTAATTTTCACTGTGTCAAAGAATTTTTCATTAAGGGTATTTAATGATTGTGTGCTGAATGTCAATGAATTAGGAAATAAAAATTGCATAAAATATCAAAAATAAATAAACAAAAATTAAAGTTTTTTCAATTGTAAATTTTATGAAACAAAAAAATTCCATTGTCATTCAGCCTGTTCCAATTCAGAATGATAAAAACTAATGTAATGGGAAGAATGATACTTTTTTTATAATTCAATATCGGCGATATCGTGGCTTGTTATAATCGTGTGAGTAACTACTACTGTAACTGCGACTACTACTGTATCTTTTCCTGTGAGATCTATATGGTGATCTGGAATATGAACGGGAATGATGCCTATATCTGCCTCTGCTATGTGACCTGTTGGAGGTTTTCGTTAACAGAGAAAATATTAATAAATACAATTTTATAATAGCAAAACAAATATAATAAACTTGCACATTTGTTGTAAATTATACCTGGTGATGCGCCGTTTATCTAGGAAACTGGGCGATCCTCTACGCCTGGGAATGGATGGACTCCTAGAATGGGATCTAGAATGGGATCTCGAACGTGAAGAGTACGATCGACTGCGAGATCTAGAATATCAAAAGCACAGTATAAAGTTTAAGTTAAAGATGACAAACAATAAGATAAAATTTAGTTTATTAATACTATGTATATAGCTGTGTCAAATTACACAACCTACTCTCCACTTTCCTTACTTTTGATATTCAAACATTAGAACAAAGTTTAACAAAAATGTCCCAAAAGAAAAAAGTTGTGCATGTAAAGTAAATTTTAATGACATAAGGAATGATCTAGATTAGGCAGAACTAGTGCCATCACCAGATGCTTGTCTGGTGATGGGATTAGATGAAATGTGCAGTTGACAACAAAAGTAAATTGTTGTCACATACCAATCGGCATGAAAATGACATCACAGAATCAAATTTGACAAAATGCACGAACCAGACTAGATTAAATCAAAGTATATTAAAGTAACATTCTAATTTTTAATAAATTGCTTGACCAAATATTGATCAACCTAACCTAACCTAACCACTAGATTCATTGATACCATACAATTTGTATAACATGTACTGATGTTAAATAAAAACTATTTTTTTTAAAAATATATTTACTCTGGATGGTAGTAAGCACAATTTTTGTAGAGAACTTATCGTACAGGAACATCATGAGATTGATTATACAGACTATGATTTAAAGAGGAAATGCATTTTGTGCTATTTACCCCTATTGCTCCTATACATATTTGGTAAACTGAAACAATAAATTACCTGCAATGATATATTGATGACAACTGGACTATTAAGAGATAAAAAATAATAAAAAAGGGTATACTTGTAAAACAAGCTAAAACAGATAAAATTAAAAAATTTACCTTTACACAACCTTTTTCTAATGAAATATTAAAGGCATTTTAAAAAACACCAAAATATAAAAAAAGTATAAAAACTTAACTGAGCTTGTATGCTTGTATGTTAAATTGTACACTCATAAACATCATCTGGAGTATAATGGCCATAACTTTCAGGGATAATTACAGCCATTATACTCCAGATTCATTATCCCCTCAGTAAGTGCCAATAATATCCTCATCAGGCATGGCCTTTATTGGCTAGGGACATTGAAAGTCCCTGGCTAAATGATTAATGGAATGTTTGAAAGTTCTAAGTAAAAAGTCACACATCAAGTTCAATCCTTTGGAGGAAACAAAGGTAAAAATATTCACAAACAGCTTGAAATATGAGGAGCAAGTGAGAAGTGCCTTTGTGGCATACAAATAAAACATCAAAATTCATAATGGCCAGTAGATTCATTGATACCATGCACTGAGATTACTTTGTGTTCAGAGCTATTGGTTATCCTAAAAGCAATATTTTGGAGCAGCAAAACTTTCAGCAATATATATCTAACCATCTTCTTGGACAGTGCCTGAGCACTAAAAATAATTACTAACTCAACCCTGCATCCTCTTGTGAGTGATATACCAGAGGCCCTCACTAACTTGCCTAACACTATTCACTTTCAATGGATGAAGCTGCATGTAGGCATGACAGGGAATGAAAGGGCCAGGTCGGCTGCTGAAGACTTCAGTTTGCAGCTGGCATACTTTAAGAAGAGTGTTCTATGTGAAGAGCTCACTCAAAATTGGCAAGACAAGTGGAACATCAACCATAATCAAATAAATATATCAATATGTAAATTTTCGACTATAAATTTGTATCTTCTATTATCAGGACTTATTATACTGGCTTTACAGATAATATTACAAAGATTAAAAATTGTTTTCTGTTAATCTTTGTAATATTATCTGTAAAGCCAAGTTCTGATAATAGAAGATATGAATTTATAGTCAAAAATTTACATATTAATAAGAAAAAAAAGGACATTGAGGCATTTTAATTAGATAACATATCAGTTTATCCCAGACATCAAGGATTATCTCAACAACCATTGAATGATATGAACCATCTCATCACACAGTACCTTATCAGTCATATCAGGCTCTATATCTACCTTAAATGTTTTAATATACATTACACAGACTTCTGTCCAGTATGTGGTGAACCTGACAGCAGCATTCATTACATCTTTTATTGCCCAACACTGGAGTACAATGTGGTGCAAGGCCATACAACTGTAGTGAGCTAATCTCCAGCAAAAACTAGGGTGCTTTCTTCAACCTCTTAAACAAGTACTATCAAGTCACCACCATTCTTAGTTACATCTAGACACCCATCTTATCTATTACGTGCATCACCCTATATTGTTAATTTGCATATTTGATTCCTAGGAAGATGACAAGAACTTATCTGCTCTTTCCTTTTGAATGGGATTATCCATTTTATAGGTTTTCAACTGTCAGCAAGCCTGTTTCCCTTCATAGACTTGATCCAAGCACCCCAGTTAGTAAATGACCTATACTGTTTTGTTTATATGACACAAGATTAATTTCAAATTGTTTTCTATTCTTTTTATAGTGGTGTATCATGCATATTCTATGTAGCATATCTAAACACTACATTCTTTACAGCAACTGAAGTAAAAACTAATGCACTGTAGTGAAATGTACTCTATAATCAGAATAAAATTGCTATTGTTGTTGACATACAGTAGGTGGTCCAACTCCCTGCTTGCTTCACTCACTCATTCCACGAGCTTTCTCCACTTCTTCCCAATACAGTGTATTCATAATATATATACATTCATCTCCACTCTGGCATCTGCAAACCCCACCATCAGAATAAGGTGAATTTGTTGATGATCATAAAGGCTTAGCTGATGGTAGGGATACCAATGTTAGAAAAGTCTTAGGTGAGAGTTGGACTAAGGGAGTACTTGGTCCTCCAGGTTGGGAGCTGGGTGAGGGGCTAACAACCTCTTTCCATGAAAAAGTTATTTTTTGTTAAAAATGGACTAAAGCACTGTTCTTCGACCCCGAGTCTGCGGAAATTTCCTGCTGGTCCACCAAAAATTTTTCAGACGCAGGAAATTTTGTAATAACAAAATAAGATTTTAAACTTGTAATTAATATAAACAATTTTATTTATTTTTTTATTATTGCAATTGTTTAAATAAAGTTCATTATAAATCAAAATTTTATTAAAATCATTTGATAATACTATAATTACTATATAATAATAATAATAATAATAATATAACACAGTGGTGCCTTGTATAACATACACCTCGGATAATGGACGCTGCAAAACAACGGACTTTCTGTTTGGCCGTTATGTGACTTGAGCATCAGACTGGCTGCGAACAACGGACTTTCTGTGAACAAGTGCAAATGATGTTTCCACTTTTTTGCCATTGCCAATGAAAATCTGCTATTTTTATAATATATTAGTATTATTAAAATATATTATTAGTATATCTGAAGTACAGGGCTCCCGTTGGGTCCGGCTTGCTCCCTTGTTTATTATGTACATCACCTCACTGCAGGGTATTTACATTTATTCAAGGGTTGTGCAAATCATGGTTCCTAAAAAACAGAAAGGTGATTTCAATTGAAACAAAGCAAGACATCATCAGAAAGAGTGAAAGTTGACATAAACTTCCTTGTCAAATGGAGAGAGGTTCGGGAGTTTACCAACACTCATTATCCAAACAGAGCCGAGGCCAACAGGATCAATGATCTCTACAATGACACCCTTGCCTGTCATTTCCGACAGGTGTTGAAGAAGAGAGAGAAACAGACCACCTTGGACATGTTTTTCAAGAAGCCAGCTGCCAAAAAACAAAGGATGGAACAAGAGGAGTTGACCCTGCAAGCTCCGGTAGCCTCTTCTGAATCTGACTCCAATTAAAAAACAATAAAAAGAGACCTGCT
>NW_019384811.1:403949-411805 GCF_000671375.1 Centruroides sculpturatus
ACTATCGTCTGTACAGTATGTAAATTAGGTACCGTAAGTCTAATACAGTACTGTAATTTTATACATTTCTTGTGAAAGAAACATTTCTTATTCAACGGCCATAAAAATTATTTATATTAATGATGTCTCCAAAGTTCAACGAAGTTTTCGCAGAAAAATAACTTATCAGAAATTGCCTGCCGTTTAGTGTGCTGCTCCGCGACGAAAACAAGCTTGAGCAATGGTGACGTCGAACGGTGCACACTCAGTAAGTAATCCTCCAATTTTTTGTTTATAGTGTAGTTTATACGGATTATTCCCAAAAAAATTATACATATTTTGGAAATGTTGAGTCGAATTAGTCTAGAATTGATTAATTTTATGGAAGAAAACCTTTCAAACAGCCATAGTCCATAAACTTCACATGTGTCGGGCTTTGGTTGGCAAGGACTCGTACAAAATTGATTCATAAAGAACGGAACGTATCTACCGTGTTATAGGGGGGGGGGTCGACTGTAATGGGAATTTATAGGTCTATAAATTGCAACCCAATTATGTTTATGCATGACATTTATCAAATGAGCATCAGTCTTGTGATAATTCTTCTACTCCATACACTCCTGCTGTTACAGTTTGCTGATGCAATATGCAACATGTACTGACTTATTGATATGTAGCAAAAATTCTTATTTTATTGAGACTGTTCATGTGATATGACTCCAGATCAACATGCGAGGGGAAGCAACACCATTGCAATACACGGTAAACAGTCTTATTATGGCCAGTTACGACAGTCCTGTGCATTGCACACATCTAAGAAATTTAAGTGTAAGAAAATCTTTAGCCTTCTGCTGGTCCATAATATATTATTCCTATTTTTGTCAGTTTGCAGGTGTAAAAAGGTTGAAGACTGCTGGGCTAAAGTGGAAAAAGGTCTCTATGCCTCATGTTAAAAAACATGAATGTAAAGTGAGATTTAGTGTATGGAATGTCCAAATTCTGATTCAAAGTGAAAGAAGACAACAAGAGAGTGTGGAAAAAATCATAAATGTGGATGAATTGAAAGAGGTATGTATGGACAGACAGAAATAACATAAGACTGTCATGTATGAGTGTGGTTCAGGATTTACTGATTTCAGCTGTTCCTAGGGTGAAAGAGTGGGTGAATATTCCTGGTGTGCTATGCTCTGCATATATGACATTCTTCAGAAAACTGAAGCTTAAAAGAGTGTTGTGAATAAGAAATCCACTTTTTTCTTACGTACCCCCTTTATGGAATATCATGATGAAGGTATACAATCAATCATTCCATCTGATGATGTGAGATCCTGGAGATGAGGACCAAATTTATTTATGTCGAAATTTAAAATATTATTTAGTCATTAAAAATGACAAATTTTTATACTTTCAAAGGAAAAAGCTCGTGAAAGGAGAAATCAAACTTCCTTTCTTGACTGACAATTTCTCATGGTGAGATGATATTGAAAAGTTTTGATGAACATCTGGCAGTCAACTCATCATATGATGAAAATTTGAATGGCTGATTAGAGAAAACCCAGAATAATAAGGACAGAGATCAAAGAACCACAATAGAACAGAGGACTGCCATAGAAAATGCCATTAGAAGCTGGTGCAGATTCTGTCGTATAGAAGTATGGACTGCCGTAATGAGCGCAAATTCTAGCTTCATCCGTCTCCTAACCCAGTGTTTCTTAACAGGGGGGCCGCAGCCCCCTGGGGTTCCATAAGAAGTTTGCCTGGGGGCTGCCAAATTATGCAAACTTTCCTTCAGAATATAATAAAAAGAAAATTAATGTACAGTAGAGCCTCGATTATCCGACCCCCGATTAACCGACCGTCCTAGTTGGCAAATTCAAATGTCCGCTAGTGTTGTGGCGCTACAATATTTGGCTGTCTTGGCTACTTTAATATTATTTTTACGTGTTTTAGCTGGCAACACTGGATCGACTATGAAAGGGAGCCAGTATTTAAACGAGGCTTAATTTTCTAATTTTTAACAATACAATAGTGACGATTATTATTTTAAAAAATTTTTGTTAGGCTTAACATCGATGAAAATTCAACGCAAAGTAGGTTAATAGCGATATACGAATATACTAATTACATGGGATATAATAATATACTACACTAATAATGGATTTTTTCATACTTTTCAATTATCCGACTTTTCAATTGTCCGACCAACCCCAGTCCCCAATTGAGTCGGATAATCGAGGCTCTACTGTATAACCGGATATCGTATTGAAAAGTGAAATAAGAAAGATAAAGTTTTCGTATTTAGTTTTTTTTTTCTTAGTACAGAAGAAATAAATGCAAATATGCTACTTACACCACAGTATTTACTTCTTTTATTCCAAAATAATTCTAAGAAACTATTAATGTTTGGAATTTTAAAAATAATTAGGAAAAATATTAGACTTAGTAGTAGGCTTTGAAAATTTAAATGTTTTTGCAACAGATATACAAAATCTATAGTAAAGAAGAAATAAATGCAAATATGCTACTTACACAGCAGTATTTACTTCTTTTCTTCCAAAGTAATTCTAAGAAACTATTAATGCTTGGAATTTTAAAAATAATTGGGAAAAATATTAGGCTTAGTAGTAGGCTTTGAAAATTTAAATGTTTTTGCAACAGATATACAAAATCTATATAACAAATATATATTATTAAAAAAAATGGGGGTCACAAAAAAATTATGAAATATTTGGTGGGCCACGAGTATAAAAAGGCTAAGAACCACTGTCCTAACCCACTCTGAAAGCTATGCCTTGTATACTAAGGAAGACATCTGTCAAGTCACCAGAGGTATTATCTAATCAATTGTAAACTCTCTCTCTCTCATAAATTAAAGATATATGTAGTTACGCCAATGACCTAGAATTAATGTTTGTGCCAGTTGTATTTATCCATTGTTTGCTTAGTTATTAAACACTTGTTATTTGTTAAATTGAGGTTGAGTGATATTACTTTAAATATGGACATGGACTGCAATCAACTGTATTTGTGCTTCTCCCCACTCAATGATATGTACAGCCCTCCTACTAGACTTTAGTCCTTTACAGCCATTCAGTGACACTTGAGTGGACTTCATGAGTCCGATGCCACAAAAAGAGTGATCTGAGTAACTTGTTTCAACCCACTTTGTTTTGCTCACCTTCAACTCAACAGAAAAATACAAAATTTTACCATTATACTGTATTTTCATGGATTGACCCTGGGTTACTAGTATACCAGTTAAACTGTGATTAAGAAGTAAAAGTACAGTAGAGCATCAATTATCCGACTCAATTGGGGACTCAGGTTGGTCGGATAACTGAAAAAATCGGATAACCGAAAAGAATGAAAAAAATACATTATTAGTATAGTATATTAGTATATCCCATGTAATTAGTATATCGTTAACCTACTTTGCGTTAAATTTTCATTGATGTTAAGCCTAACAAAATTTTTTTTTAAAATAATAATCGTCACTATTGTGAGATTCTAGCTGGGGGTACCTTTCCACTAGGATTGTTGGTACCACTTATTCAGCGGCTAGTTGGTGAAACTAGTTCTCGGTCGTCCAAAAGAATGGCTTTTCCTAAGTTGAGGAAATTCGAGGGCGGAGGGACTTACAGTTAGATATATCTAGAGCGGAACTGAAGGATTTCACAATTCTTCGTTCCTAGGTCAGGTTCCCGACACCAGTTAATCATATTTAGATACGTGGATTAACACGTGTTTGGAGATAATATGGATTTGACTCAGATATTGAATAGGAGACATCCTTTAACATATAATAAAAGATTTAATAAAATATAAGTAAATAAAATTACACAAATGAAATTATTCAAAATAAAATTAAGCGAATGAGAGACAATGGATTAATTAAATATACGCTTCGAGAGAGAGAGAGATCACAAATTCATTTATAATCACACTACCTCAAAGTTTACTTTATCTTGATCATCTTCTGTATTTTGTGATTATACTTCATTTCACGGAGAGATCTTGATTGGGCACAATATTAAAAGTTTCTCTTTTCTTCCTAACTTAACTCATTTTTATACTCGATGGGATACGACTATGGGCGTTGGCCTTATGGAGACAATATGGGAACTTCTTTCCAATACGAGATTCCCTGACGTACTCCCCGAATCATGCCGATCTTTGACTATATCTCATGATTTGTGACCAATCAGCTTATTTGTATTCACTCACGTGAATGGATGAAAGGGGAATTATTGAGGGGTCGACAATTCCCATGGTGGTGAGATTTGTGTTAGATAAGTGGAAAAACAAAGGATGCTTCAACTTCTGTTAAAGGAAGTGGCTCTTTTGTTAGTTTTCCCACGTTAGAAAAACGATATTTTCACACCAAAACGAAATAATATTTTACTTCATAAATTTAATTTTATATTTAAATTGTTAATTAGACTCAGGGACTATTCAGATCTCACACTATTGTATTGTTAAAAATTATTTTTAAATTATTTTATTGCTCACAAAACAAACAACCACTCGTAATTAGAAAATTAAGTCTCGTTTAAATACTGGCCTCCCTTTCATGGTTGAGCCAGTGTTGCCAGCTAAAACATGCAAAAATTTAACAAAAATAATATTAAAGTAGCCAAGACATACCCAAATATTGTAGCGCCACATCACTAGTGGACATTTGAAATTTGCCGACTAGAACAGTCGGTTAACCGATGTGATGGTTAATCGGGGGTTGGATAATCGATGCTCTACTGTAATCAGATCTAACAAAACTAAAACAACTTCTCTCAAAATCACTGGGAAGGATAATCAACCCACTAGAACCTTATTATATCCCAGTAATGATAAATTTGAATTAAAACTAACATTTTCAACCATAATCATGGTCTTCTTCAGGTTTTTTGACCCATACAATTCGAATATGGAATGCATCAAACAATGTGTTTAAATTATTTTAAAATTCTGAACACTTAAAAGTAACAGCTAAAATTTATCTTCTATGTGCTACAATAGTGATAAAAATATCATTACACCACAACAAATAAATAATAAGATGTACTTAATGGTGTAGAATAGGTATCTAATGTTGCTCTCGTTTTCACTAGCATAGCGAGGGGGGAGCAAGGGGGTCTATCATGCCCCGGGCGCCACTCGCAGAGGGGCGCCAAACGGTCTCCAAGACAAACAAAATTTGTTTCTGGAGGGGGGCCTCAATAACGTGTCGTGACCCGTGTGCCAGTTATGTTCGCTACACCACTGCTCGTTTTTTCTCATAGCACCACCTCCATGCATAAGAAACATTAGTGGCATTCTTGCGTTAATACTGTTGCTGGCCAGTCTGGCTTTGTATATTTCTAAAGCTTCCAGGTTACAAAAGTGCTCAATCTGACGTGACATTTTCACTAATTTGGCTTTATGGAGGTTGGCTTGTATTTCGGGGTCTGTGGTGTAAGCAACTAGGATGGTGGTATGCCTTTGATTGGCGATATCATATCCATGCTCCTGTATTCTTTTGTTTAGTGAGCGCTTCGTGGATTCAATGTATCTAGATCACATTGGAATCTGTGGCCTCTGAGGGGAACCATATATACACAAGGTGCTCGACTTTCCNAATATATTATTAGTATATCTGAAGTACAGAGCTCCCGTTGGGTCCGGCTTGCTCCCTTGTTTATTATGTACATCACCTCACTGCAGGGTATTTACATTTATTCAAGGGTTGTGCAAATCATGGTTCCTAAAAAACAGAAAGGTGATTTCAATTGAAACAAAGCAAGACATCATCAGAAAGAGTGAAAGTTGACATAAACTTCCTTGTCAAATGGAGAGAGGTTCGGGAGTTTACCAACACTCATTATCCAAACAGAGCCGAGGCCAACAGGATCAATGATCTCTACAATGACACCCTTGCCTGTCATTTCCGACAGGTGTTGAAGAAGAGAGAGAAACAGACCACCTTGGACATGTTTTTCAAGAAGCCAGCTGCCAAAAAACAAAGGATGGAACAAGAGGAGTTGACCCTGCAAGCTCCGGTAGCCTCTTCTGAATCTGACTCCAATTAAAAAACAATAAAAAGAGACCCGCCGCAATGTGTAAAAAATCTGTATCTGTATGAATGTGTGAAGAAAGTGTTCCTCCACCTCCTGAAAACATCTGACTACCCGGTATAATTGGTGACTGCTCCATTTTCAATTTTTTATGGTACAGTATGATTATTTTATGCTGCGGAATGAATTATATGTTTTAACATGTATTTCTATGGGGAAAATGTGTTTCGTATAATGGACTTTTCACTTAACAGATGTGCACCTGGAATGATTAAGTACATTATACGAGGCACCACTGTAATTAAAAGAATTTATAGTGTACAATTATTTATTGTGACATCATCACAATGCTGAGCTGCAATTTTTGATCATATTTAAAAATATACTCTACCTCAAATTAGTAGTCTGTTGCCCCTGTACATCATACTTTTTCTTAGACAACCAGCACGACTTTATTGTTAATCTAACTCCTTTCAGAGAAAAATTTTTGAATTGATATGTTATGCCAGAAATTCATATATAGTTACTTGGGGCCTCCTGACTTTAATTTTTCCATATCTGGTCTTGACTTTATCTGTCTAACATTGTTCTCAAGATTAAGGAAGACAGACAGGCAGACAATACAGTAGACCCCCTATAACACGGGTTCCTATAATTACGATTCCTATAAGATGGCAAAAAAATTGCAACGGTATCCATACAAACCTGGTAAAAAAACTCCTATAATTCGGTAAAACATCATCGGGCAGCTGAACTACTTTCCGCTGTCCAGCGCCACGCTACGGAGAATTTAGGCGAGTAAATTGAGTTTACTATCGTCTGTACAGTATTATATATAAATTAGGTACTGTACATATAATTATATATTAACTTAATTTATTGTAACTTTATTAAAATTATATATATACTTTCCGCCATCCAGCGCCACGCTACAGAGTGTTTAGGTGAGTAAGTTGTTTACTATCGTCTGTACAGTATGTAAATTAGGTACTGTAAGTCTAATACAGTACATAAATAAATAAAAACGAGAACTTATACTGGAATGAATAATATAAATAAAATAAAATAAACCTTTAACTATCCAGCAATAAATAATGTTTAATAAAAACATTTTCAATCGTTTTTTAAACGGCCATCTTCAGTTGAACCAATATTAAAAAAAGAACATTAAAAAAAAGAACGCATGAAATACAAATTAAACAGAAACCGAAATGCGCATGCAGACTTCATCGGACTTGCGTCTTCTGAAAATCTATAAATAACTTGCAAATAACATAAAAAATAATAAAGCCGCCAAAAAAAAAGGGGGGGAGGAGAATATACATTGATTACAAGGTGTTAATCTGCGTTATTGTAAAAGGATTTCCAGGCATAAGATAACCCTTCCACATCTCTATGATTAATGCATCCCTTATTTATGTGTGCCTTGTGTATCTCTATCCATTCAAGGTGTTTCAATGCCTGTCTGGAATTCGTGGCTCTAATGATCGAGGCTTGATCCCAATATACCTCGACCTCTTGCTGTTTGGCAAATGCTGTGAGCACTGTGGCATCTATGTTCTTACTCACAGAGTATTTATGTTCCTTTAATCTTTGTTTTTAACTGCCGCGTAGTAGCACCCACGTAAACAAGGTCTGAGTTGAACCGCTGATCCTTTACAGGTATAGAATAAACCCCTGGTAAATTATTTCGCTTTTCCTTTCTCTTATCATTTCTTAACCTTCTGTAGATCGTCGGATTACGCCGATATACTATTTGTAGATTATTACTGTTCGCCACTCTCCTAATCATTTTGTTTAAAAAAGGAAAATAATTAAGAACTACTCTTC
>NW_019384811.1:411903-482526 GCF_000671375.1 Centruroides sculpturatus
AAAGAAACATTTCTTATTCAACGGCCATAAAAATTATTTATATTAATGATGTCTCCAAAGTTCAACGAAGTTTTCGCAGAAAAATAACTTATCAGAAATTGCCTGCCGTTTAGTGTGCTGCTCCGCGACGAAAACAAGCTTGAGCAATGGTGACGTCGAACGGTGCACACTCAGTAAGTAATCCTCCAATTTTTTGTTTATAGTGTAGTTTATACGGATTATTCCCAAAAAAATTATACATATTTTGGAAATGTTGAGTCGAATTAGTCTAGAATTGATTAATTTTATGGAAGAAAACCTTTCAAACAGCCATAGTCCATAAACTTCACATGTGTCGGGCTTTGGTTGGCAAGGACTCGTACAAAATTGATTCATAAAGAACGGAACGTATCTACCGTGTTATAGGGGGGGGGGTCGACTGTAATGGGAATTTATAGGTCTATAAATTGCAACCCAATTATGTTTATGCATGACATTTATCAAATGAGCATCAGTCTTGTGATAATTCTTCTACTCCATACACTCCTGCTGTTACAGTTTGCTGATGCAATATGCAACATGTACTGACTTATTGATATGTAGCAAAAATTCTTATTTTATTGAGACTGTTCATGTGATATGACTCCAGATCAACATGCGAGGGGAAGCAACACCATTGCAATACACGGTAAACAGTCTTATTATGGCCAGTTACGACAGTCCTGTGCATTGCACACATCTAAGAAATTTAAGTGTAAGAAAATCTTT
The DNA here is from genome assembly GCF_000671375.1 of Centruroides sculpturatus. Taxonomy (NCBI): domain Eukaryota; kingdom Metazoa; phylum Arthropoda; class Arachnida; order Scorpiones; family Buthidae; genus Centruroides; species Centruroides sculpturatus. The sequence continues at coordinate 412,651 of NW_019384811.1, forward strand.
AGCCTTCTGCTGGTCCATAATATATTATTCCTATTTTTGTCAGTTTGCAGGTGTAAAAAGGTTGAAGACTGCTGGGCTAAAGTGGAAAAAGGTCTCTATGCCTCATGTTAAAAAACATGAATGTAAAGTGAGATTTAGTGTATGGAATGTCCAAATTCTGATTCAAAGTGAAAGAAGACAACAAGAGAGTGTGGAAAAAATCATAAATGTGGATGAATTGAAAGAGGTATGTATGGACAGACAGAAATAACATAAGACTGTCATGTATGAGTGTGGTTCAGGATTTACTGATTTCAGCTGTTCCTAGGGTGAAAGAGTGGGTGAATATTCCTGGTGTGCTATGCTCTGCATATATGACATTCTTCAGAAAACTGAAGCTTAAAAGAGTGTTGTGAATAAGAAATCCACTTTTTTCTTACGTACCCCCTTTATGGAATATCATGATGAAGGTATACAATCAATCATTCCATCTGATGATGTGAGATCCTGGAGATGAGGACCAAATTTATTTATGTCGAAATTTAAAATATTATTTAGTCATTAAAAATGACAAATTTTTATACTTTCAAAGGAAAAAGCTCGTGAAAGGAGAAATCAAACTTCCTTTCTTGACTGACAATTTCTCATGGTGAGATGATATTGAAAAGTTTTGATGAACATCTGGCAGTCAACTCATCATATGATGAAAATTTGAATGGCTGATTAGAGAAAACCCAGAATAATAAGGACAGAGATCAAAGAACCACAATAGAACAGAGGACTGCCATAGAAAATGCCATTAGAAGCTGGTGCAGATTCTGTCGTATAGAAGTATGGACTGCCGTAATGAGCGCAAATTCTAGCTTCATCCGTCTCCTAACCCAGTGTTTCTTAACAGGGGGGCCGCAGCCCCCTGGGGTTCCATAAGAAGTTTGCCTGGGGGCTGCCAAATTATGCAAACTTTCCTTCAGAATATAATAAAAAGAAAATTAATGTACAGTAGAGCCTCGATTATCCGACCCCCGATTAACCGACCGTCCTAGTTGGCAAATTCAAATGTCCGCTAGTGTTGTGGCGCTACAATATTTGGCTGTCTTGGCTACTTTAATATTATTTTTACGTGTTTTAGCTGGCAACACTGGATCGACTATGAAAGGGAGCCAGTATTTAAACGAGGCTTAATTTTCTAATTTTTAACAATACAATAGTGACGATTATTATTTTAAAAAATTTTTGTTAGGCTTAACATCGATGAAAATTCAACGCAAAGTAGGTTAATAGCGATATACGAATATACTAATTACATGGGATATAATAATATACTACACTAATAATGGATTTTTTCATACTTTTCAATTATCCGACTTTTCAATTGTCCGACCAACCCCAGTCCCCAATTGAGTCGGATAATCGAGGCTCTACTGTATAACCGGATATCGTATTGAAAAGTGAAATAAGAAAGATAAAGTTTTCGTATTTAGTTTTTTTTTTCTTAGTACAGAAGAAATAAATGCAAATATGCTACTTACACCACAGTATTTACTTCTTTTATTCCAAAATAATTCTAAGAAACTATTAATGTTTGGAATTTTAAAAATAATTAGGAAAAATATTAGACTTAGTAGTAGGCTTTGAAAATTTAAATGTTTTTGCAACAGATATACAAAATCTATATAACAAATATATATTATTAAAAAAAATGGGGGTCACAAAAAAATTATGAAATATTTGGTGGGCCACGAGTATAAAAAGGCTAAGAACCACTGTCCTAACCCACTCTGAAAGCTATGCCTTGTATACTAAGGAAGACATCTGTCAAGTCACCAGAGGTATTATCTAATCAATTGTAAACTCTCTCTCTCTCATAAATTAAAGATATATGTAGTTACGCCAATGACCTAGAATTAATGTTTGTGCCAGTTGTATTTATCCATTGTTTGCTTAGTTATTAAACACTTGTTATTTGTTAAATTGAGGTTGAGTGATATTACTTTAAATATGGACATGGACTGCAATCAACTGTATTTGTGCTTCTCCCCACTCAATGATATGTACAGCCCTCCTACTAGACTTTAGTCCTTTACAGCCATTCAGTGACACTTGAGTGGACTTCATGAGTCCGATGCCACAAAAAGAGTGATCTGAGTAACTTGTTTCAACCCACTTTGTTTTGCTCACCTTCAACTCAACAGAAAAATACAAAATTTTACCATTATACTGTATTTTCATGGATTGACCCTGGGTTACTAGTATACCAGTTAAACTGTGATTAAGAAGTAAAAGTACAGTAGAGCATCAATTATCCGACTCAATTGGGGACTCAGGTTGGTCGGATAACTGAAAAAATCGGATAACCGAAAAGAATGAAAAAAATACATTATTAGTATAGTATATTAGTATATCCCATGTAATTAGTATATCGTTAACCTACTTTGCGTTAAATTTTCATTGATGTTAAGCCTAACAAAATTTTTTTTTAAAATAATAATCGTCACTATTGTGAGATTCTAGCTGGGGGTACCTTTCCACTAGGATTGTTGGTACCACTTATTCAGCGGCTAGTTGGTGAAACTAGTTCTCGGTCGTCCAAAAGAATGGCTTTTCCTAAGTTGAGGAAATTCGAGGGCGGAGGGACTTACAGTTAGATATATCTAGAGCGGAACTGAAGGATTTCACAATTCTTCGTTCCTAGGTCAGGTTCCCGACACCAGTTAATCATATTTAGATACGTGGATTAACACGTGTTTGGAGATAATATGGATTTGACTCAGATATTGAATAGGAGACATCCTTTAACATATAATAAAAGATTTAATAAAATATAAGTAAATAAAATTACACAAATGAAATTATTCAAAATAAAATTAAGCGAATGAGAGACAATGGATTAATTAAATATACGCTTCGAGAGAGAGAGAGATCACAAATTCATTTATAATCACACTACCTCAAAGTTTACTTTATCTTGATCATCTTCTGTATTTTGTGATTATACTTCATTTCACGGAGAGATCTTGATTGGGCACAATATTAAAAGTTTCTCTTTTCTTCCTAACTTAACTCATTTTTATACTCGATGGGATACGACTATGGGCGTTGGCCTTATGGAGACAATATGGGAACTTCTTTCCAATACGAGATTCCCTGACGTACTCCCCGAATCATGCCGATCTTTGACTATATCTCATGATTTGTGACCAATCAGCTTATTTGTATTCACTCACGTGAATGGATGAAAGGGGAATTATTGAGGGGTCGACAATTCCCATGGTGGTGAGATTTGTGTTAGATAAGTGGAAAAACAAAGGATGCTTCAACTTCTGTTAAAGGAAGTGGCTCTTTTGTTAGTTTTCCCACGTTAGAAAAACGATATTTTCACACCAAAACGAAATAATATTTTACTTCATAAATTTAATTTTATATTTAAATTGTTAATTAGACTCAGGGACTATTCAGATCTCACACTATTGTATTGTTAAAAATTATTTTTAAATTATTTTATTGCTCACAAAACAAACAACCACTCGTAATTAGAAAATTAAGTCTCGTTTAAATACTGGCCTCCCTTTCATGGTTGAGCCAGTGTTGCCAGCTAAAACATGCAAAAATTTAACAAAAATAATATTAAAGTAGCCAAGACATACCCAAATATTGTAGCGCCACATCACTAGTGGACATTTGAAATTTGCCGACTAGAACAGTCGGTTAACCGATGTGATGGTTAATCGGGGGTTGGATAATCGATGCTCTACTGTAATCAGATCTAACAAAACTAAAACAACTTCTCTCAAAATCACTGGGAAGGATAATCAACCCACTAGAACCTTATTATATCCCAGTAATGATAAATTTGAATTAAAACTAACATTTTCAACCATAATCATGGTCTTCTTCAGGTTTTTTGACCCATACAATTCGAATATGGAATGCATCAAACAATGTGTTTAAATTATTTTAAAATTCTGAACACTTAAAAGTAACAGCTAAAATTTATCTTCTATGTGCTACAATAGTGATAAAAATATCATTACACCACAACAAATAAATAATAAGATGTACTTAATGGTGTAGAATAGGTATCTAATGTTGCTCTCGTTTTCACTAGCATAGCGAGGGGGGAGCAAGGGGGTCTATCATGCCCCGGGCGCCACTCGCAGAGGGGCGCCAAACGGTCTCCAAGACAAACAAAATTTGTTTCTGGAGGGGGGCCTCAATAACGTGTCGTGACCCGTGTGCCAGTTATGTTCGCTACACCACTGCTCGTTTTTTCTCATAGCACCACCTCCATGCATAAGAAACATTAGTGGCATTCTTGCGTTAATACTGTTGCTGGCCAGTCTGGCTTTGTATATTTCTAAAGCTTCCAGGTTACAAAAGTGCTCAATCTGACGTGACATTTTCACTAATTTGGCTTTATGGAGGTTGGCTTGTATTTCGGGGTCTGTGGTGTAAGCAACTAGGATGGTGGTATGCCTTTGATTGGCGATATCATATCCATGCTCCTGTATTCTTTTGTTTAGTGAGCGCTTCGTGGATTCAATGTATCTAGATCACATTGGAATCTGTGGCCTCTGAGGGGAACCATATATACACAAGGTGCTCGACTTTCCTGGTCCTGTCCTTGCTGTTGCACAATAGTCTATATACTGTGCTAGATCTCTTATAGCAATCTTTGTGCCTTTATGAATAGCAATCTCTTCTTCATTCTTTGAAAGGCTGATCCCAACATAAATGATTTCATAAGTTCCACGAAGAACAACCCATATGGTCTTACCATCATGCTTGATCAGAAGGATGATACAAACACGCATTTCCTTCATGTCAACATTCGCCTGGATGCAGGCAGGGTGCAGACCAGCGTATATTACAAACCTTCTTACGTACCAACGTTTATTCCATCAACTTTGCTGATCTTTTTTCTTACAAGATTGCTGTATTCTGTGAGCTAACTAGAAGGGCATGCATGCACTACACTAGATAGGAGGAGATGGTGGCAGAGTTGAAGTGCATTCAAAACAGCAATAAGGCATGGGTACGGTAGACATGATACATAACTTATCGTGCATGTATGCCAACCTTCTAATGGCGCACAATACTCACAACACACCAGTAAAGCCCAATGAAACCCATAATCACAGCATCAACCAATCACACACGGTGGTGCAATAGAACCAGCACCTAAGCTCCATCTATAAAGAGATTGCTATCCATAAAAGGCACAAAGATTGGCTATAAGAGATATAGCACAGTATATGGACTATTGTGCAACTTCTATAAGGCCAAATTAGTGAAAATGTTATGTCAGGTTGAGTACCTTTACAACCTGGAAGCTTTAGAAATATACAAAGCTGGACTGGCTGGCAACTGTATTAACACAAAGGATGCCACTAATGTTTCTTATGCATGGAGATGGTGCTATGAGAAAAAACAAGAGCAACATTAGATACCTATTCTACACTATTAAGTACATCTTATTATTTATTTGTTGTGGAGTAAAGATATTTTTATCACTATTGTAACACATAAGACTAAAAATTATCTTCTAACTTTTAAATGTTCGGAATTTTAAAATAATTTAAACACATTGTTCAATGTGTTCCATATTTGAATTGTATGGGTCAAAAAACCTGAAGACCATGATTATGGTCGAAAATGTTAGTTTTAATTCAAATTTGTCGTTACTGGGATATAATAAGGTTCTCGTGGACTAATCTAACTAAACTAGTTGTTAAATAAATGTTAAAGAAAATATTCTTCAGAATACAAGAAAATAACAACATTGTAATTTGAGTGACTTGTAAATGTAACATCTTCCTGATTTTAAGACAATAAAACAATTAATGACACTGACAGCAGCAGCAAGTCAGTCAGTGCGTGCTACATTGACAATCTACTGACCTTAAAAATAACATCCTCCTCTCATACCAATTAACATGGCTTTATATAAGTTGAGCAAGTTTCTTAAATTTAATATGTTTTTTTTGAATTAAATTACAATAAAGTAAATATAAAAAAAAGCACTTTTGGCATTCCATGATTATTTTACATTGTTAAAAGAAGATAAAATGAAGAAATTAAACACACAATCATAGTAAGTAAAAATAATAAAATTCATGGCTGGCGTTATTTACATTCAATACATAAAAATATAAATACGACTTTTTAACAAGGTTAAAACTTTGTGTCTGTCCTCCTTTTTGCCGTTTTCACCATCAGCAATCCTTTAAAAAGTTCACAAAATTACGGAGACGACCTTCCTTTTGAGGCTACTACCTCCGCAACAAAATTAAAAAATAGGTAAAGCGTCCTCTGGTGTTATTGCCACATTCACAATAATACATTTTAAGAAAAGGAGGACAGACACAAAGTTTTAACCTTGTTAAAAAGTCGTATTTATATTTTTATGTATTAAAAACACAATCATAGGTTTTGATGTAATGCTGACAGTTTCACAGTTTTAAAATAAAAACTCAATTTGTTTTTACAACTTAACTCATATTTTTTTTTTAAATGCACCCTCTAGAGAGGGATGTATAAATAACCTCACTTAAACTAGTATCCCCAGGATAAAATGGCATGCCATATGGAAATACAGTAATACCCTGAACTTATGCGATAGGTGGGACTGAGCGATAACTGCGTAAGTCTAATTTGCGTAAGTCGGGGTATAATTTTGCAAGTTGTGTAAAATCCAAGTCGGATGTATGTAAGCTAATAAATGAAATGTTCTCGTTAATCTTATCTTGTCTTTTGATTTGTTCACAGTTACAAGAAATCGCCATATAGAGTCTCTCAAGTCTCTGTAAATATAACAAATACAGAAATAAATAACACAAAATAAATTGTAGCTATGTGTCAATTTCGCACAACACGTGCAAACATGTAAGCTGAACAATAGTGTGGGGGGAGTGAGTAATCAAGAGTTGCGTGGCACTCAAACAAAAGACGAATCGACAAGATTTGAAAATCACGTAACTCCGGGTTCGCGTAAGTTGATGTATTATTGTATATAATTTAATGGTCTCCCAAGAGAGACCAATATGCCAAACAATCTGTGAAAATACAGTATGAAAGATATCAAAAGCAGAAACAACATTCTACTTCTAGCCATCTTTCAATTCTTCTGAAGAATAACATGAGACTAAAAATTTATTGTCTAACAATGAATTTCATAATTATAAAAAATTTACCTGGAACTATGTCTGGAACAGCTTCTGCTTTTGGTTCTGCTATGACTTCTACTATTACTTCGACGATAGTAACTTCTGGACGACGAACTATGTGATCTGCTTCGGCTCTTCCGTTTAACTGGAGAAGCCGATTTACTCAATCTACTCAAAATTTGTCTTTGACCAGTATTTGGAGAATTAGTTTTAGATGAAGGAGAACAACTGATGGTTTCTGTTTCTAACACATCATTTTTGTTCAAATTTGTGGACAATGGAATGTCACTTTGGATCAAAGGACTGCTTCTTTTGCCAGATTTTAATAATTGATTAATTCTTATTGAAATTTGGCCTCTTTTCTTATCAATGTCAGTCTTTGATGTCTTAGACTGAATCAAATTATCATCATTGTTACTATGTAACATTGTCAAATCTTGACTATTTGGCAAATCAGGATTAGAGTCATTTGCTATTTTTGATTCCAAAGCATGTTTATTATGAGTATCTATGTCAGATTGGTTTACCTCTTCAACAGGTTCTGTTCTTGATTTTCTTAAAGAGAAAAAAAGAAAATATAAGTTTTCTCATTTAAATTTAAATTTAATTGTTAATTCAAATATCTGATAGAAGCCAGTTATAATGATCCACATATAAATAAAATTGGCATTCACAATTACCGTATTTTGACTAGTATAAGTCGCTGTCAAGTATAAGACGCACCCCTATTTTGAGACAAAAAATTTAGAAAAACACTGTTTTAATGAGATTGTCTAAAGATACATTTTATTCGTTTTTTTATTCAAGAATATGACGGATGGATGAATCGATACTTTTATTAAACTGAAATGATCGTCATTTCTTAATGTAAACTCAGAGGTCACATGATGACAGTCGACAGAACATGGCGGCGATGACCCGTATGTCGCTACTCTGATAATCTAGATACTCTAGCCATTCGGTTGAGGGACCATCTGCTTAACTGACCACTGCACAGGTTGGTCCCTAGAGTGGCCCACTACTGTAAGTACTTTCACTGTAAAAATGGTTACCTGTCGAGTATAAGACGCACCATGATTTTGAGCCCCAAAAAGTAGTAAAAAAAGTGCAGCTTATACTCGTCAAAATACGGTAATACATATTTATATATTCACACACATTTTTATTTTCCTTGAAATTTGTCTTCAAGATACTTGAATAAGTGTACCATATATCTGCACAGATAAGATGATAGTTGAATCATAAAAAAAAGACCCCCAAAATCTGGGGTCGTCTTATAGGACAGATACGAAAAAAAAAAAAAATGATTGTAATACATATTTATATATTCACACACATTTTTATTTTCCTTGAAATTTGTCTTCAAGATACTTGAATAAGTGTACCGTATATCTGCACAGATAAGATGATAGTTGAATCATAAAAAAAAACCCCAAAATCCGGGGTTGTCTTATAGGACAGATACAAAAAAATTAGATGAAATTTATATAAATTAAAACCGTTATAAAAAGCGGACAAACTATAATTATTTACTTGTAGAGAGTAGGGTATATCCACAAAATAGAATAGCCCATATAATGTTTTTGTGAATAGTCAAGGTCACCCAAATGCCTGTTTATTTGCAACAATAGCAAGGCAAATTTTATTTTCTTGCCAGATGCAAGAAAATAAAATTTGTTGATTTGAAAAATTACAAATTGGACATAATTCTGTATACGCTATACAGTGTTATTATCCAGATGATGATCTCTGATCTAAACTAAATTCATAGGCCATTGATAGTTTGTGGGTCGTCTTATAGGTCAGATATATGCTAAAACTATAAAACTTTGATGAAAATTTATACCTCGTCTTATCTGCACAGATATGCGGTATTAAAGAATTTCAGTATAGTATCAATATTATGAAATAAACAGGAATGCAATAACATTTTCTATTAATTTGAAAATTTATTCAATCCACCAGTTAACAATCAAATGAATTGTTACTTATCAGTTAATATAATAAGTGAAGGTAATTATGTAATATATATTAGTTTATTATTGATTAATTTCAAGTTATCTTTAATTTAANTAAAATGTATTTTATCATAAAATAAAGTTAAATGTTTTTATTAAAAATTTTAGTTGCGGATCTCTTACATTTTTCAAAAAAGTATCCATCTTTAATTGTTTATGTCTGTTTTTTTTTTTCCATTGAGATTTTCGGAATATGGTCGAATGGATGCGATGATGGCTCCTTTTTACATTTGCACTTCGCTCCCAATCATTGTCTAACTCACAAAGTTCATCCGTCAAACTTTCCATAGTTGAAAGGATATGTTAACCCAACATAGAGCTACAGACGAGCGGAGATACTGATTGGTCAACCACTGGTTGCCATAGCGCATATATAAGGTCAGTTTGAGTGGAAAATTCAAGATGGCTAAGGAGAGATAGATATTGTCTGACTGACAAGAAGTAGATATCATCTGGCTAATAAAAATGTATCGCCTGGCCAACGAGAAGTAGATTTGTCTCATTAACGATAGTTTGTGATTGCCGGAAGTGCTACTGCATTGTAAGGTGTTTTCCTGAACGAACTGAAACGCAAAAAATTAGGGTTTTTTCCTATATTTATGGATGTTAGAGTGTGTGGGGCACAATTTTGTTCACTTAATCTGAAGCTTAACTCCAGTGCCTTTTGTTAAAAATTTCTTAAATTTTGCAGGATGGTTTATGTATTAGGAGGACTGATGTTATTAAATTTTGATGGTTAAAAGTCAAGGGAGTGGGAAGATAGAGGGAGGATATCTTGAGTGGGATTGGACTTAATGCGTTGACTGCCACGGTACTTTTCAGGATTAAGGTGTACAAAGCCAATTTCATTTAATCATATTATATTATTAAAAAACTCATGCACAAATATCAAATATTTTGATAAATTTAATTGTACTTAGGGCTAAAAGCAATTTCTGTAATGACAATGTTACATTTAAAGATAACAACAAAAACAAATACACTGAGTTCAGCGTTACATGCATTTTTTTATCGCTAGCACTTTCAACGAACTTATTGTCGTCGTCCTCAGGCGAATACAGAAATTTACCAAAAGTTTTAAACAAAAGTTTTTGCCCAGCTACATTTTCTGTTAAACTGCAGAACGCAAAAGATTGTACTGAAGTCTATTTCGTTTAAGTACAAGGCATTTCCACCGTGTCTACGACAGTTTCTTCCAAGTGTGGAAAAGTTTCTTCTCGCAAAGCTGATTAGGAACAAACGAAAGTACCTTGCAGAGGTGGAGCTCAGCCTCTATGCAACACACCTGCAGTTCACCAAAGCTTGTGATCCAGCTTTACTCTACGAGCAGTTAGGCAAAATACAAAGTATAGCATCCTATTTTGCCCAGAAGTTAGAAAATAAATTGAACAACAAGCTCCAATGGTTAGCACGTTCGTCGCACAATCAAAGAAAAGTGGAGGTGAATATCCCATATTATAAATATACGGATGAAAACGTTCTCTACACAGTGCATAAAATTCTACAACGGGGACCTAAGCACATCCCGACTACCAACACCAACCTTTCCCAGTTGATTCCGGCTATGTTAGCAGCACTCAAGTTCTGCCAGAAGGACCCTACATGTTCACAAATGGAACTGTCCGTAATTACGAAGCTTGCTACGGCAAAACAAAGATCCGGAAAGCCCAATGGTTTTGTGGACTGTCGAGTGGTAGAACACTTCATTGCCAAAGCCAGCTTGAGACTACTAGTCTCTGACAAGGACCGGAGGTTTGTGCTGTGCAGAGAGAATAACTTTTTAACCAGGGCCAACGAATTTCTAATGCAGTCGCATTCCTCGGAGATGAGTGAGGACCCTACGCCGATGGTATTAAGGAAGGCAAGAAGAATCATCGCCTTACCAGGTGTTTCCTCAACCCTAACGGGGTTGCTCGACCCCCCCTCCAATGTTGCGTGTCCAAGGTTGTTCTTTCAGCCAAAAACTCATAAGACAAACTGGCCGTTACGTCCACTGGTAAACAAACGATCTCATCCCACCTACTATTTAGAAAAAGCGCTTGCCAAATTCCTTCGCGCAATAGTTCCGGGATCCCCATATGTTACTTTTTCTTCTGTAGTTGCTAAATCCACCATCGCTTCAAGTATTGGGGCACTACGGCCAGACACCTATACCTTCTACAAGCTAGATGTAATATCTTTATATCCTTCAGTGCCCACCTTTGAGGCTGTAATGCTGGCTAATTTGCTGCTTCTAAAAGAGGGCTTTAACATCCAACAGGTGCTCAATATATGTGATGCCCTCACCTTCGTCACCGAGCACAATTACTTCCGTTTCAACCAAAAGATCTACCTACAAAAGCAAGGGGTCCCTATGGGTTCCCCCTTATCCGCTATCCTAGCGGAACTTGTTATGAGAGAGATTGAGCACAGAACGTTCAAATCCCTGCTTGCCATCCATTACCCGAGGCTGTATTTGCATTATGTTGACGACATCCTCATAGCGTGGGAAGACACAGAGGAGTCGTTCTTCATCTTTATGCAACAACTCGCAAGTATATATCCTTCCATCAATTTCACTTGGGAGAAAGAAAGCGATGTGGAAGTAGCGTTCTTAGACTTGCGTATACGTAAATTTTCGGAAGGACTACAATTCTCGGTCCATCACAAATCTAGTATAGCTCCACACATTATACCAGCAGAGGCCTTTCAGCCTTCTCGATATGTTAATGCTGCCATTGCCTCCCCTGTCAGAAGGGCTTATTTACTGTCGTCTACGCAGGAGCTGATAAACGTCGAGTTAGATATCGTCAATTTGGCAGTACGCGCTGCTGGCTTTTCACGTGCAAAGTTCACACATGTGCTCAATAAGGTAAAGAAAGCACTGTTTCCAAGTACTACTTTATGCAGCAAGAGAGTCTTCAAAGGTACAAATAGCGTTGCCTTACCTTGGACACCTATCTTTACGCATCTGAAGAATCTTTAAGCAGCACAACCTTGTACTACCTTTAACCCCACTTCCAAGCCTACACAAACTTATTTGTAATGATAGAGATAAATTTTCCACACTTGAGAAATCGGGGGTCTATGCTGAACCTTTGGAAAATCAGGCAACGGGAGTAAACACAAGATATATCGGGGCCACCACTAGAATGCTTTCCAGCTGCCTTGATGAGCACCAAGACGATGTTAGGAGGGTAAGAAACACCACCGAGCTCGCAAGGAAGGTACTTGAGCAGGGTTACAACCCGCTATGGTCCCAAGCGGTTATGCTCAAGAGCTGCAAGGATCAAAAAACTGTTTTTATATGGGAATCTCTCCTCACTACCACCTTGGACACTTGCAACAACCCTACGCTTGAGTTGCCTAGTGTATGGGTCATGCTGTATAAGCGTTTAAGCGAGCATTAGCAGTCTCTAGTATGCATGTAGTGTGAGCTTGGCTCTGCACATGCGCAAGCTCGCACTTCACATAGCTGTCTGCTCGTTCGGTTTTCGAATTATGTTTAAATATTTATTTCGTTTTCTTAACAGCTTTAACATAATTTCAAATTATCTTATGCGTTCTATTCTGCATTCGATTATTTTTGTTTAAAACTTTTGGTAAATTTCTGTATTCGCCTGAGGATGACGACAATAAGTTCATTGAAAGTGCTAGCGATAAAAAAACGCATGTAACGCTGAACTCAGTGTATTTGTTTTTGTTGTTATATTTTAATTTGGCATGTTAGTCATCCTATTGATTACATTTAAAGAATAATTTGCCTAGATTCCAATTGATATTTGTGCATGGGCCTTCATCTATTAAAAGTTAAAATAGATAAAATTAACAATGACATCTGGCTGCATCATATGTTGTCACATTGTCACCACTTGTGCTCCAGATGTGTAAGGTAACACACCTCCTTTGTAACCGCTCCCTGCATCTTGTAGAATGTCTGAATCTGCAACTCTGTTGTTCTACTGTTTTTGGTATGTACATAATTTAAACTCACTGTATAATATTAGTTCATAACTGTTAACCGTTATTCCGGCTAACTCATAACTATTTTTGTATCAGCACCCTGTTCATCACGTTACCATGCAACGTTAGGAAGAAATGTTAATCCTGTCTACATTGATAATGCTTACTGCTCATACAGTCATGGTGATGGTTTCATCTTTATATTGTATAGTTTTAGGCATAATTTTAAGTTTAATTTTAAATTTGATATATTTTTTCACCTTGTATAATTTTAAGCATACTAAGACCTCTTGCTATTATCAACTGATGAGGGACTATTTTTCCATTGGAAAATAGTCCGAAATGCATTTTGGATTTTTACGGTTTTTATACTTGTATAATCATCTTATTGTACACCCCTTTTTGTTTTATTAAAATTTTTACTTTGATTCTTGAGCATTTGTGCCCATTATCATTGGTGTGATAAGCCCTTCCTATTATCTGCCTTATGGTTATAGATATTTTAATTAATTTAATACTACACTAGTTCACACTACAGTGTTGCTGAATTGTTGTCTCGCTGCACCAGAAGTGACACAAAGTGCAACTCACGAAACCTATGACACAAAGCGTGCCATTTTCAAACGCTCACAAATTATTTTCAATATTTTGCATTAAATTCTCGCGACCCCAAGATTTCGCTAAGCGACCCCAAACGGGGTCATGACCCATAGTTTAAGAAGCCATGATCTAACACATCCAATTAATAATTAGTACTTTACAATAGATAGTCAAACTATAATCCAAATAACCCAGAAATTAATATGATTATTATAGAATATTTGGGCTTAGTTGTTTAATGTACAATGATTTATTAACAGAAATAAAACAGAAAAAACAATATTTTAATGCTTGAGATGGCAACTTTTAACCAGCAAACTTCAACTATTTTGATTTCAATGGCTGCCACTGAGGTACACAATATACAAAAATTTTATTTTCATTCTTTCAGTTTTCTGCAGGATATTTGTCTTGCAGATTATTGTCATGAAATTATGGTAGATATAATGTTTAAAAACTCATTAATTACATGTATTGTAGCACAATCATAGTATTATAATTATGTTTAAAAGAAATAAGCTAAACTATATATATATTTAAATTAATATGATAATATACTGGCTCATTATAACTAGCATTAATTATAATATTTAAAATTATTTTAATACTTTATCTTTTGATGGGAAGAATCTGATTCTGAAGAGGAAGAATGATGTCTAACTACTGAAGACTGTGAAAGATTACTTTCAGAGGACAATGTAGATGATGATGATGAAGTTGAACAATATCCATTATATTTTGAAGAACTGGTATACTCTTTTTTCTTAGAAATTTTAGTTAATTTAACATTTTGTGATTCTGAGTCATTTGGAGAATTTCCTATGTTTTTTCCTTTAACTGAAGAGTTTTTAGCTGACTTTTTTGGAATTCTTTCTTTTAATGTTGCTTTATGTTTACTTTTTAAACTTTGATGTTCTTGTTTTCTTTGCTCTGATGGCTTCTTTCTTGATGTTCTATTAATTATAAAATTTTATATTTATTATAATCTATACAAGTTAATTTACAAAAATTTAAATACAGTGCCATGACAAAAATAAACAGGCTTTACACTAAATGATTGGACCACCTCTGGTATGACCATAGCTCTTATCCACTGAGGCATAGACTCAACAAGTTTCTAAACCAATGTTTCATTACTTTCTAACACTTTTGATATAATTTTTGTTCCACAACAGCCAATGTTGTGGAACAAAAATTATATCAAAAGTGTTATGATGTATCATTGAATTTGGCCTTCAATGATACATCATTATGTCTAATTTAGACATTCCAGTATATCCTAAAGATAATCAATTAGATCATTGGTTCCCAATTAGTTTTTCCTGTGTACCACTTCAAGAAAGAGCTCAAACTCACATACCTCTTATATCAGAAATCCATACTATTATTATAAATTTGAAGGTAATTCTGTCTGTCTGTCTGTCACCTTTTTACGTCTAAACCACTGAACAGGTTTTAAAATTTGGCTCAGAGATAGCTTACACGTTGGAGATGGACATAGGCTACATTTTACTGTGAGAAAATATCTTACTCCCACAAGAAAATTCAATATAATGAGGGCGAAGCTGTGAGTAGACAGCTAGTGATAAATAGAATAAGTTTTTTTTCATTTATTACCTTTAAAATACAATTCTAATAATAATGAAAATAAGATA
Source organism: Centruroides sculpturatus (assembly GCF_000671375.1). NCBI lineage: Eukaryota > Metazoa > Arthropoda > Arachnida > Scorpiones > Buthidae > Centruroides > Centruroides sculpturatus. The sequence continues at coordinate 428,008 of NW_019384811.1, forward strand.
AGGTTATTTAATTTTAATGCGACAAATGTGCACGATTTTCTTTGTACAACTTTGTAAAATCTGGTTGCTTTTTGGTCAGCTTCAGTCTCGAGTCATCTTCGAATTGAAGTCGGTGACGATGTTTAGTTTTCATGTTTGTCATGGCCAAAAATCCGCTCTCGCAGAGGTATGTTGTGCAAAATGATAGGAAATATATTATTGCTGCTTCACTGACACGATGATGATGATAATTGTACAATTAACACAAAATGTGTTAATTGTACAATTTTTGTTTCTTGCGTAAGAATTTCATTTAGGTATTGTCACAAATGCATTTTTTTATGAAATTTCGAGAATATTTTTAGTTATAAATAAACGAATTTGTGCATTCCACATCATGTTGTAAATTGTCGAATTTTTGATGGTCCACCCATTATTTTTTTGATTGCTTCATCTCATGCATTTAAATTTTAAATCGACCGATTTTAGATTGCTGTGCGTACCCCTTCATACAATTTTGCATACCCCTGGGGGTAAACATACCACTAATTGGGAATCATGGAATTAGATTAATGATGGGCTCTGTAGAAACCAGTTCATTACAATATGAACACAATCATTACTGTCTTAAAACACTGCTGAGCCATCAGGGTAAAAATGATATGGGAAGTATGTGGGTCATTATCATTTTTAATATAGTTTTATGACTTCAGGGTCTGCTTGACAATGATAGTTGATCCAAACCACACCAACAAAATATCCTAGACCACTAGAAATCTGCAGTGTCTTGAACTGTTTGTTGAACACAAGCTGGATCAAGTGTTATGGGTGGTTTCTGTGCACACATTGGCACCCATGCAGCAAAATATGAAGTATCTTTGGTGAATGCTTAAGTGACACTTTCTCAGTCAGCAAGAATACAGTCTGTGTTCACTGCAAACTGCAGAGATTTTCCTTCCAACTTGCACAAGCTAAGTGGCTTAAACTGGAAGGAACATGCCAATATTCAACAATTCCTGCTGAAAATCCACGACTGAGTAGTAAACTGGTTTACTATGCAAAAGATAGAATGACATATCAACATCTAAAATTAGATAGTTATGTATTAAAGCCAAATGACTGCCAGACTATATCAGGCTATATATATTACTACTATTATTAGTAATTAAATGCTAAGTAAATTGGCATTAGAGGTAGGTATTAGCCACCATCTCTTGCTATATTTAATAATTATATTTTTTAAAAACCTAAACTTTTTGGCTATTTTTTCGGTAACATACACCACACAAGCAACTCTTATTGATATAGGCTTTATTATAGTATTGGATATGCATTTTGGGTCCTTAATGACCCTCTTCAGTCCTTATTTTTTGTACAGATCTTATCAAAAGAAATATATGTGTGATGTAATTTATAACTTTTATTTCTTTTGATAAGATCTGTACAAAAAATAAGGACTGAAGAGGGGTCATTAAGGACCCAAAATGCATATCCACATACTATAATAAAGCCTTTATCAATAAGTGTTGCTTGTGTGGTGTATGTTACCGAAAAAACAGTAAAAAATTTTAGGTTTTTAAAAAATCCACATAAACTAATAATGGAAACAATCAATTAATAATGTAATAATTAATTTATAAGGTTCTGGAAGAAAAGAATTAACCCAAAGTGGGACTTGAACCTGCAACTCCCACTTACTGTGCAGTTATGTTGTTAGTTACACTACCTGAACCATTGTTCAATGTTCACTTCCAGAACCATTAATTTTGATATAAACATACTCAGTTAATTCTGGAAGTGAAGATTGGACAAATGTCTGGGTAGCCTAACTGGTAAAGCAACCACACAGTAAGTGGGAGCTGTGGGTTTGAGTCCCACTTCAAGCAAATTCATTTCTTTCCAAACCTCTTAAATTAATTATTAAAATATTAATTATAATTATTAAATTTAGCAAGAAGAGATGGCACCAAATGCCTACCTCTAGTGCCAAATTACTTAGCATTTAATTATCAATAGTAGTAGTAATGTAGGCCAATATAATCCAGCAATGGTTTGGCTTTAAGATCATTATATCTTAACCTTTCAGAAAAAGAGACTTTAATGGCAAACATTAATATTTTTAGTCATTTTAAACTACCATCCTCAAGCAAACTCAAAATAAAAAGAAGAACACTGCATTTGGAATGTATAATATAGAATTCAGGTTTACAAAATCAAAATTATAGAACAAACCTTTTGCCAAATGACCCACTGGATTATTTATCAGGCTGTATTAAGGCTAATTTATTAATTAGATATAAAGCAATTTAACTAGTGGTAGGCAATTATGCCACTAGTTTTGATAAATTTAATAATCTATACTAATATTATAAAGAGGTAATGTTTGTAAGTTTGTATGTAGGGGTAATCTCTGAAACTACTCATCTGATTTCAAAAATTCTTTCACCAATATTTAGAATGGAACTTCAGGGTGGACATAAGCTGTATATTATTCCGTTAAACATTCATATAAATTAAAAAGATATCATCTAGGGTTAAGGCTTTTATGTCCAACAGATGGTGCTATGAGTATGACGATCTAAGTTTTGTGCCATCCTCGTGTATATTGTCGGTCTCTGCCGTAAAAAATTTTTTTTTTGTTTTCTTTTGCTTATAATTATCTTTGTGTATATATACATATTTTGCCAATGTAATTAATGTAAACAATTGTCGTGATTGCTGTATGCGCAGTTTTATTTGTGTTTTGGGTGGTTTTTGTGTGGCAGCATGGTGTTGGTGGTGATGTTATGTATAGTGGGGAACCGGAAACCAGGCATTCTGGTTCCTGGCGTTCAGGTGTGAAGGTGTGTCCTTCGATTTGTCTTGTGTAGACTCTGTGTAAGCTGCCACGTGCCAGGCCTAAGCTGACCTCTCGTATTGTGATCTGATATAAATATATTTTTGGTACATAAAATTTGTTTAATACTATATCGTACTCGTCCCCTCCTTTCTTTCGTGGCAATCATTTTCATTCACCCCTGCAAATATCTGAGGGATGATATTCGCAGGGGTGAATGATCCGCTTTAGTTCATCCTCACAGTTTGCTTTTCTTTGAAAATGAACTAAAGCGGATCATCTTCTATCTATCTATTTAAATAAAAATGTAATGTTCATTTGTTGCTACTGATTCCTTTGAAATTTTGACACAATGCTGCATTCGAATATGCACATGTTTTTATATAATATACGTGTCGAAATTCCCCCCACTGGGGGAAGATGGACAGGATTATGGCTTACTGTAAAGAACTCTGCTTCTATTTATACTACTTTAGATGCGGTTTTTATTGTGTTTTAATAGGGTACGTCAAGAGAATGTACACTAAGAAGGAATTTTTTGAAAAATTCCCCCCACGGGGGAAGTGTTATATAGTAATACCTCGACTTACGCGAACCCAGAGTTACGCGATTTTCAAATCTCGTCGATTCGTCTTTTGTTTGAGTTCCACTCAACTCTTGATTACTCACTTCCCCCACACTATTGTTCAGCTTACATGTTTGGACGTGTCACGCGGAATCAACGCATAGCTACAATTTATTTTGTGTTATTTATTTCAGTGTTTGTTATATCTATGGAGACTTGAGAGACTTTATGTGGTGATTTCTTGTAACCGTGAATGAATCAAAAGACGAGATAAGATTAACAAGAACATGTATTGTCTTACATATATCCGACTTGGATTTTACCCTGACTTACATGAAATTATACCCTGACTTACGTGGTTATCGCTCGGTCCCACCTATTGCATAAGTTTGGGGTATTACTGTACATTTATAATAGATACATTTTGAGCCACAACAACGCGTGGCAGGGTCTGCTAGTCACATATAAATGAATTACAAATAACTGCTATTTAACTAGAGAAACAATCAATTTACTTAAAAACCCAAACTCCACCAGTAATATGTAATATTAGCACTAGAACAAATATTTTTAAAGTTCTTATGCCTCTATCTTCAGGTTCTGCAGTCTTTCAAACTTAGAACAAGGTTTCTGATGGATGTATGATGACATTTGTATTTTTTAGTTTCTAAAAGTCAAACTTCACGTGTTGAGTGTTTAAAATTTAGCACTTATATGTACTCCAAAAACATTCATTCTAGTGCTAATATTACACATTACTGCTGGAGTTTGGGTATTTTAAGTAAGTAAATAAATGTATTTTTAAAAAATTAAGTAGCCTATTTATAAGTAAGCTTCACAGATTACCCTATCTCATACAATGATTATCATATATTGAAAACAGTTTCTGTATTTTGTTAATTAACACATTTGGCTTTTCTAGTCAAATATATTTTGATAAAAAATGGATGGCAACAAGCTGAGATAATATGTCCAGTGTATGATATGAGAAATTTAAAAAGTTTAGAAATTTACAGGGTGCGGCAGAAAGAATGTTCTGATTTGGAATGAGAAAAAAAAAAAATACAAAGCAAGAAAGATAAAAAAATCTTTTATACCTGATAAGTACACAGTATGCCGTTGTCATCCATTAGGTTTTGAAGAGTACATCAGTTAAATGGCAACCATCAATGTTGATGCAGTTTTGAAGTCGCTTTTGGAAATTTTGAATTGATCTGTGGACCATGTCCAGTGGAATTGCCATGATTTCTTGCATAATTGCTGCCTTGAGTTCTTGCAAATTTGTTGGGTTGGTGTTGGTACACTTTTGATTTGAGATAGCTGACAGAAAAAATCACATGGGGCCAAATCCGGCAAATGCAGTGGCCAAACAATATCACCCCATAAAGAGACAAGATGAATAATTAGATAAATAGATTCCCAGAAACAAATTTCTGAGAATTCCAAGTGACCTTCTAGATGTATGCGACATGGCACCATTTTGCTGAAACCATACATCTTCCAGACCATGATCATTGAGTAAATCGTTACCTAATGAATGGAGAAAATACTCAAGCAATTCACAATAGCACTCTGATGTTACTGTCACTGTAACACCACCCTCTTCAAAGAAATGACCCCACACATCAAAATCACCTAAGGCACACCAAACCATAACTTTCGGACTATGGAGTGGTCGCTGGTGGAGTTCTTGAGGATTACTGTCAGACCAGTACCTAAAGTTCTGTTTGTTGCCCATCCCCAATAAATGAAAATGGCCTTCGTCACTGGAGATCAGTACCATTGTTGGGGGAATGCTCTGCAGAATATCCCGACAGAAAGTTTTACGGATTGGATAGTCCCTATCATTCAACTCCTGAACAACCATCATTTTGTAGGGATGCATGTGGAGTGAGCTGTGTAAAAGTCTGCAAAGATCAGACATGTTTAATGCAGCTGTGTGTTTGCTTGCAGATCACTTGGGAGATTGCTGTGTGATAATCTGGAGGTACTCTTACCAAGAGTTACATAAATTTTCAACCTAAACAAACTTAAATAAATAATTTACTTTAATTTCACCTAAAAATGCTTAAAAAGGACAAAAATTAAGTTAATATAACCTAAAAAGGTTATAAAACTTTAACATCCTGCAAAACTGCTGTGTCACATAACATTTAACCAGAAATGATAATATTTTGTATCCTTCCTCCACACCTTGTATCTGAGAATTTTGCACACCACTCGTGCAAATGACACAACGTTCCTAAGAATTGTTGTTGTGAAATATTCGGTAATAAAAAGGCTGAAGTAGCTAGACTCGGGGCAGTTTCCCAGGACCTTGCCATAGGACGGCAGTTGGTTCCTTAATTGCCATACAGAGGGAGTTCGTTCTGAAATTGCCATAGTGAGTGCTCCTACTCCAATGACAACCTGTCCCGACTCCACCTCTACAGGAAGAGAACAACAAAGGTTTCAACATGAGCAACGAGGTAAAAGTTTATTGTAAACTCTCTCTCTCGGGTTAGCTTAATATAACATAGGGATAGGAATAATCCACACCTAGGTATTCCCCATATTGTTATTTCTTTGTATCAATTATATTCTGCTGTAGTATTGTTAGTAATGATTAAATTGTCGACTTCTATATAAGAAAGACCTTCCTAGTCTTAGATTAGACTTATGTTTTATGTTTTGTTGTTATATTATTTGTTCTTGTTATTTTGGTCTTCTGTGATTAAAGTGTTGATTTTATATTATATCACCTTCTTAGTCTGGTATTCCTTCCTTATGCACAACCCACACAGAATCTTACCACTTGGGTTCTGAGAAAATTTAAGCCATCCAGTGACAAGGTGAGCAGGTCTAACAGATCTGATGATTACAGGCCTTGGACCCTCGTCCGTATTCTCACAGGTCACATTTTGTAGGGATGCATATGGAGTGAGCTGTGTAAAAGCCTGCAAAGATCAGACATGTTTAATGCAGCTGTGTGTTTGCTTGCAGATCACTTGGGAGACTGCTGTATGGAAGCTCTAGCAGCAGCCACATCTTCCAGTCTTGTTATGCTTCTAGGGCGGCCAGGACTCTTTAAAGCTGAACCTGTTCATCTAAAATTTGAAACCCAACAGCAAATTGTTGGTGCAGCCAGAACCAGATCACGACGCCCGAGCTGAAAGCATATTCTGAAGGCCCATTATTAATTGATGATGCATCATCACACATTCACCATTTGTAACAAACTTGTCAACAACAAAAGCACAATGCTCTCTGCTCCATGCCATGAGGGTAACTAAAAATGGCATGCACAAACAAAACAAAAGAGACCACGCCCACTGCTGTACCTCTACTATGAGCGAAGCAACACTTCTGCCAAATTAGAACGTTCTTTCTGCTGCACCCTGTACATATCAGCTAAGGATGTCAAATATCAATTTCTGAGATGGAAAAACTATTTCCATATTGGATTCCAATACGTAGAAATAGTTTATATGAGGTTAAAATCTGTGGAGCTTGGTTAAAAATTGCCTAAGCTTATTAATCCCCTTAATTGTTATGGAAAAAAAAGTTGCATTTACTTAATCTTTAACATATAAAATTTATATCAATATGAATTTGTTTTTCTTTTTTCCCCATTTCATAACTGCAGATAAAAAAATTTTTTAAATGTTCTATATGAAGTTTTGTGTGTTCTATAATGCTAACTTATAAATTTGCATTCTATATGTTCCAAACAACATTCTACTTTCATTTTGAGTTCACCTAAGGATGGTTGTTTAAAATTACCAAAAACATCAGTATTTGCTATTAAAGTTTTTTTTGATAGAAAGTTAAGATGTGATACTATTTCCTGATGGAAACATTATATCCCTTATAGATGAATAATATCACAAATTAATAATTGGATTTGTGTTAGTTTCCCTTAACAATACAAATTCTTTAATCAGGATACTCCCCATACTCTTTTTCTGCCATATTTAAAGTAATTTGCAGATACTTAATTATATTGATGCTATTTGTTTCAGACTCTTTTGAGATTAGTGCGATATAACCATCCTTAGTGCTCTACATTATTAATATATGGTATTTAAATTTTATTGAATATTTTTAAAATGTCATACTGTTTTGTCGATGAATAATATTGCAACAGTGATTGGACTCTTGACATGGTCTTGAATCCTCAATGAATAGTTGTGGAAGCCATTAGTGAACTGTCAGTTCATAAATATCTTCAATAACAGTTTACTACTAGGTTATACATAAAATATTAGGTATTAGGGATAGATGGGAGAATAATGCATAGGTTAAAATGAGTTTGATTTGATTTTTTTGTCACAGCACTATATAATTTATAATAATCAAATAATTCGTACTTAAAATGTTAAATATAATGCTTAACAAATTTAAGTGTTAATTTTATAACAGTAATTTTTAAATGCAGTAATAAAAAACACTTTCTAATTGAATCTATTAAGTAACTTTGTTCTTATATGCATAAGAGTTACAAAATTCCTTTTGGGAAACAATAACTTGTACAGAAATGGTAATTGTATCTATCAATTTTTATTAAATTGATGATGTTAAATCTAACAACAGCCAATCCAATAAATTAGAACTAATTTTTAATCAATGAGCAATTATTGACTTTGTGTTTCATATAAAAGTATGTAGAATAAATAAAAAGATTCATACTACAAGATGATAATCAATTACACAGGGCCTCAGAGATACTACTTATCCTAATTATGAGTTACTTGTTGTAAGAAACTAGAAAATACACTACTAACCAAAATGACCACCTACTTTCTAAATTTTTAATCTTGTCATTATCTATTTTTGGTTCATAACATTAGTAATAATTCTCAATGATTAATCTGATATTCTACTCACAACAGTTCTTCAGACTGTACTGTAAGTATACAGTACTAAATGCAATGATATTCAAAACGTATTCCAATTCAAAATCTTTGACCCTAAAAAAGATCCATGAAAAGGACAAAAAATGTTTGTTCTTCTATCCATGATTATTTACTGGAGTTATTTTTGGTTCTGCTAGGTGTTCTAGTACTATACTAATCAGATAGATAATAAAAAGAATGAACACATCTGAGCAATCAAAAGAAATTATGCAAATTCAGTAGTAGCAGAGCTCTGTAATACCACAGGCTGTGAAATAGTATTAAATTCAGTAAAAATAAGGAAAAAAGAAAAGAATAATTACAAAAGACAACTTTACGAACATATTAATATAATTAGACAAAATAACAAAACAAATAGTAATACCAGTAAAGAAATGCACCAATCATGGCGAAGAATCATAGAGGAAGAGGCATGTCTGAGACATAAAAAGAACAATCTAAAGAAGTGGAGACGAGGAGTAGCAGTAAGTCTAATTGAACAGGAAGAGATGTAAGTTGTAAAAATAGTAAATAAATGTAAAAAAAAACAGATATAATGTAAAACATTAATATAATAATTTGCCAAGGATTTCTCCCACACCGGGTCATATAAAACAAATATGCTTACTTCTTAACCAATATCCAGCGTGAAAACTCCAAACAAAGATTGGCAAACGCTTTCGATGCCCCTCCTGGACTCTTCTTCAGGCCAAATTTACTGCACTGGATTTTTAAATCGAATTTTTTAAAATAAGAACGTGCTCAGTTACTAGAAGTTTGAATAAGGAAGGTAATCACGTGCCTTTCCAAATTATAATTTTTTTATAAATTATATTCGTGGAGATATGTTGTGCGCATCCCATAATAATCTCGTGTATCTTATAATCACGTGCCGTTTCTAAAAATAATTTTAACTGTTGGCGATACGATTTTAACTAATCACGTGCCGTTTCTAAAAATAATTTTACTAGTAGCGATACNATAAATTATATTCGTGGAGATATGTTGTGCGCATCCCATAATAATCTCGTGTATCTTATAATCACGTGCCGTTTCTAAAAATAATTTTTTTGATTAATTGTATTTTTTGGATTTTTTGGATTTAACTGGATTTTTTGATTAATTGTGTGAAAATTCGAAGTTAATAAAAGCATTTAGTACTTTAAAAGTTTAATAAGTTTAAAATAAAAATGCCCTCAACCAAAGAAATTTGACCCTACAAAAACGAAATATAAAGTACATGAGAGAATTATAACTCTTTTTGTTTAACTATAAACATTCTCACGATCAAACCGTATATAGTTTACAGTTATTGGCGAAATTCGTCATATTGTTGTCATTCTAACACCACCTTTAACCTCACACCTGCTAAAACAATTGATCACCTGACGAATTTTCCCACCAACAAGGTATAAAAGCCATCCTCCTTCCCCCTCTCCGGGGGAGTCGCTGATCAAGAAGTCGCCATCGCACTATTAAGATAGAGTTTCGCTTTCCTCTAATCGGCCGCACCACATATTAGAAGATCTTCGATCCCAACCCTCAACTTGGATTCCGTCTTTCAGAAATTAAAGACCCTCGATATCATCGCAAGAGGTATGAACGCTTTATTGTAAGCTCTCTCTCTCACACGCGAATGGGACTTCTTGTGTTAGAACGTTTGTTTTATTATTTGTCTGTAATAAATTGTTAGTTTAGAAAAATGGTGTCTTTATTCGACTATGCCAACGCCTTATCGTCGGCCCCGTAACTCTCCTCCACTCGCGTAACGTGTAACCGAATGTTAGTACCATCCCTGACAAGAAAGTAGGTCACCGGCCAGTGGCTGGAGGGAGAGGACTCCTCTTCCCTCCCAGTGGCTCACATATTGGTGTCACAGAAGTGGGGTTTGAATCAAAAAACCCCTAGAATCCTCACAATTGTAGAAACATTGGGGTATTCCCCATGACGATTTACCGGGTGCACCTACCCCCAGGTAATGAACCTTTAATTAATAAGGTAAGACGGATGTGCCTAACAAAAGCTATCAGAGATACTAGAAAGAAGGTATATTCGATGATAAACAGAATTATCGCAGTGGAGAACAACTTATTTCAACGGGATCCTAATATTTTACGTATTGAAAATGCGAAGCAGGTTAACATCCATAACAGACTGAGATACAACCTAAAGGTTCGTTTTAATCTAAAAATGAAATGGATATTGAAATTTCAAGTACCTAAAAGGTCCAATAAGATAGAAGCTCCGTTTGTTGTGTGGGATAATGTACAAATTCCAGACTTTGTTAGCCAGATACTAAAATTTGGTCCGGCTTATGTACCACCTCCATCCCAAAAAGAAACTATTAACTCTAGTATCCCGGACCTTGAAAACCTTATAAGAGGCCTTTCTCCAAATCAAAAAGAGTACTACAGATGGCTATCTTCTTTAAGAATAAGTAGAAATAAAGAATCAAAAGACATTTTACAGCTCAAACATAAATTAAGACAAGCTTCCAAATGGATAAAAGCGAATGATATTGTGGTAACCAGAGCTGATAAAGCCAGAGTTATGGTGTTAATGAAAAGAGAAACATACGAGAGAGAATTAGAAAAATATGTAGCAGAAACACAGTGCACACAAGTTGAAACGAACTGGGTTGATAAAATGCAAGCGAGGGTTAAACGAATTGCCAACACCAAATTAGCCAAGAAGCTAAATATGAAAAACATTATTATAGATGCTCCGGACGTACCTAAACTTTTCGCCTTTGCCAAAACACACAAAATAGGACAACAACTGAGACCTATAGTAGACAAAGGAAGAGCTCCTACCATCAAACTTGAAAAATGTATTCATAATATGCTGTCTGCACATCTAGTAAACTACCGATTCAATATCTCGAATCCAAAAGAATTGGTATTAAAGCTCAAAACCATAAACAAGCCAGGATACGCCACAGTATGGGATTTTAGATCATTATACCCATCGATAAAAATACAACCATGTTTTTGTGCACTGAGAGATTTCCTCATAGAAAAAGTAAATGATACTAATCTGCACCAAGACATACTGGAATTGGCCCATTTAGCTTGTTATAGTTCGGTTTTCCAGTTCAAAGGAAACACATATGCACAAGAGAGAGGAGTGCCGATGGGAAGTCCATTATCTGGGGACTTGTGCGAAATGATAATAAGGGCATTAGAAACCAAAACCCTACCACCTTTTCTCCCAAACATAATCATGTATGGTAGGTATATAGATGACATTATAATTCTCTGGAAAACACCACCAGACTTAAGACAATTTAAAACAGCCATGAACGACAACCCTTATGGCCTTTATTTGGAATTGGAGCAGCATAGTGAAGAAAAAATCCACTACTTAGATATAGAAATTGAAATTAAAGAAAGAGCAATACAAACAAAAGCTTATAGAAAACCAACAACTATACCATCGTACATACCCATCAATTCCTGTGACCCGTACTCTTACAAAATAGCGGCATTCAGGACTTTGGTAGAAAGGGCCTATTCCCACTCTTCCACAACCTACGCTCTACAACAAGAATTAGCGTATATTAGAGAAATCGCTAAAGACCACGGTTATGGCAACATAATACACAAATTATGTAATCAGCGCCTTCACATAAACAGTAAAACGGATGAAGAAAAGACATCAGGAACAGTTGATAAGGAACATATGGAAAGAATCCCGGTAACATACAACCCGCAAATGAAAATGATATATAATTCAATTGCAAAGAAAAAAGGAATTAGAATTACATACAGAAGAAACCCTTCCATATATAATTTATTAAGGAACGGAAAAGACGCCCATAACCCGAACAGACTACCGGGAATATACACCATTCCCTTAATAGACGACAGATGGCAGAGGCAACTAATTTACATAGGATCTACTAAACGTCCGTTAGCCACTAGAATAAAGGAACATAAAGCAGATATCACCCACAACAAATATACAACAGCATTGTCTACATATGCAACAAACCCGGACATAATCCCGATTTTTAATGAGGCACGAATCATTCACACCACTCGTCATCAGGAACATCTAAGAACCTTGGAAGCGATGGAAATATACAGAGCAGATCGCAAATTAACCTGCATCAATCTTAAAGAAGAAATGAATCTTTCAACAGCGTGGCAGTATCTATTGGATGATGAATCGTAATTTATTATACGATACACGTGATTATTAGGGGATACGCACATCGTATCGCTACTAGTAAAATTATTTTTAGAAACGGCACGTGATTAGTTAAAATCGTATCGCCAACAGTTAAAATTATTTTTAGAAACGGCACGTGATTATAAGATACACGAGATTATTATGGGATGCGCACAACATATCTCCACGAATATAATTTATAAAAAAAAAATAATTTGGAAAGGCACGTGATTACCTTCCTTATTCAAACTTCTAGTAACTGAGCACGTTCTTATTTAAAAACATTCGATTTAAAAATCCAGTGCAGTAAATTTGGCCTGAAGAAGAGCCCAGGAGGGGCATCAAAAGCGTTTGCCAATCTTTGTTTGGAGTTTTCACGCCGGATATTGGTTAAGAAGTGAGCATATTTGTTTTATAATAATTTGTTTTTAATACAGGCTTAAGTTTACAGTATTATTGTTGTTATTGGTTAAAATTGAATGTCCAGTGGAGTTAAAAACGAAAGAAAAAAGTTTGAAAATTGTAAGAATTTTATTAATGTAGATAAATAAATAAGTTTGTCGGGAAATGAAAAACGTAATTTTAAAATTATTTTATTGTTCTAATAGAATGTACTACAAAAATACCTGCTGAAGAGGGACGAAAAAGTCCGAAACACAATATTATGGATGTGTCCAGGTATATTAAATAAAACAAAAAATTATTTTCTGTAAAACTCTGTAGCATTATCTGTAAAGCCAGTATAATAAGTCCTGATATTAGAAAATACGTACTTGTAGATGAAAATTTATATATATTATATTAAATCAAGGACATTGAGGCATTTTAATTAAACATATTACTGTTGTCTTAGTTTGTCTTAAAGATGAATCACAGTGCTTCAAAATGTTTGGTAATCGAATTCCAACACCAATTGGGAGACTGGAATAATTCAGCAATAAACAAGTCTATTAAAAAGCCTTAACTGAATTGCAGCAAGATTTAATACAAAATAAAACTTTCGGATTTGTAGATTGAAAACAGTAATGTTTTCAATCTACAAATGGAAATCTTCTTTGGGTCATATATTTGATGATGGAATGCTTGCATCATTCAAATTAAATCTTACTGAAATTCAATTAAGGCTCTTTGATAGATTTGTTTATGTATGACAATAAATATAAATGATTGAAACTGACAGAAAGTTGTAAATTCCTTAAGAAATATAATTTTCTGTGATAAAATTCTCTCTTGATATCATCTTTCTGCTTCTCTTTAATGTTTAAAAAACAAATATTTAACAAACTGAATAAATACAGTCAAGTCCGCATAAGTCGACACCCCATGGGTGTCGACTTATGCGGTGTCGAGTTATCCAATATGGGTGTCGAGTTATCCAATATGACGACTAAAGTGAAGTTGAAAAAACCACAATACTACAATTAGGAAAATACAGTAGTGCAATGTACTGTACCTCTCTGACCATCCATCACTGGCACTAAAGTTGATTTCTACTCCAAGTACCCTGACAATATCCATCACCTTTTGTTTCAGTATCAGCCGCAAAACGGGAAGATTCGACAAATGAATTTGCTTTAGCCAATGTATCAGATCATCTTCGACATCTTTCTCCAGCATTTTTGAGACACCCACGATGAAAATCCAAGAAAAAGTTTCTTAATTTCCTCTTTTTTCTTCAGGATTCCCACCAATGTTGTTCTTGGAAGGTTTTCTTGTTTTGCAAATTCGGCTTGCAAAGTTTTCTTAAATTCAGATTCAGATACAAGTTCGTATTTTTCCTTCCACGTAAAGCGTTGTTAGCTTTCGGACACTTATTTCTGACAGAAATGAAACAGGTGCTAAAAGTAATGCATGAAGTGAGAAAATGCAAAATCGGATTCTGCTGTGACGTTGATATAGATTGTATGTTTTCTTTTTGGTTATCTGTTATTATTATATATGTTATGGACAAAGTGATTAATACGGGCATTATGAATAATGACCAACAAAATCGGGCATTGTAATAAATTTCAATAATTTATCAAATTGACCGGTCATTATGAATACTGCTACCACCTAGTCGGGCAAAGTGATAATAATATGTTGAGGAGTGATCATCCGGCATATGTTAGCCAATCAGAACTTACATCTTACTTGCTCACGTGTATTGCATTTAGTACCGAACTTTAAATTTAAATTTATGTGACCAGTAGTTAATCTTTCTTCTTTGACAAAAGTAACGATCATGAAGGAATCATTAAGTGATATGAATAATCGCTTCAACAACCGATTAAACGAGTTAAAAACCAAAAGGGCTGAAGAAGTAGCATATGGTCTTTTAGATATTTTTACNTCTAATGTTTCATTCTCCTCACTTCCAGATTTGTTATTCTCGTCCTGAATTTCTGCGATATCGATAACACTCTCTGAGGAACACACCTCCACACAATCATCCACTGTGGTGTAGTCGGTTTCATCAACAGAGGCAGTTTCTCATAGATTGTGACAACATTGCAGTAGTTCATCCAATTGAACATTCTGTTCTTCACCATTATCTTCATCTTGAACTGCCACTGTAGAACGAAATCCTGCATGTTTAAAGCAGCTTGCAATAGTTAAGCATGTTACATTTTCTCACTCAACCTTCACGTAATGAATTGCATCTAACAGAGAAATGTCAATTGATTTTCTGCTTTCTACCGTATGAATCAAATCCAGAATATGATTCTTCCAATAATGAAGTTTGAATGAATGAATAATACGATCCAGCGTTGCACTACAGCAGTGGCATTCAGCAGTAGAGTAAACACATTAATCATTGTAGTCCTTCAGCTTTTCCATGAGCAGTACAGTTTTCAACAACAAATGCTATGTTCCTCTTTTGCTGAACAAATTGGGAGTCATATTTGTGGAGAATTTCCTCCCAAATTTTGGAAGTCATCCAACTTTTTGAATTTGCCTTGTATATGACGTGCAAACTCTTCACTCCCTTAAAACATCAAGGCTGTTGAGATTTTCCTATAACTAAGGGCTTCAGCTTTTCAGAGCCATCAGAATTTGCTCCAAGAAGGATTGTAACTTGCAGCTTTGATTTGCTTCCACTATGGCAACTCTCGTTTTTAAATATAGCGGTTTTCTCTAGAAGCAATTTATAGAAAAGTCCAGTTTCATTAAGATTGAAAACATTTTTTGGTTTTCAATCTCTTGTTAAACTGTCTTTTTCAAGTTCCAACTGAGGTCATATCGACAGATTCTTTTTCTCCACACAGTTTTTTAAAAGTCACTCCATGGCGACCTTTAAATCTCTCTAACCATCCGTCACTAGCACTAAAGTTGGTTTATACTCCAAGTACCCCAGCAATTTCCGTCACCTTTTGTTTCAGTGTCAGTCCTGAATCAGGAAGATTTGATGAACAAATTTGATTTAGCCAATGTATCAGATCATCATCGACATCTTTCTCCAGCATTTTTGAGACACCCACGATGAAAATCCAAGAAAAAGTTTCTTAATTTCCTCTTTTTTCTTCAGGATTCCCACCAATGTTGTTCTTGGAAGGTTTTCTTGTTTTGCAAATTCGGCTTGCAAAGTTTTCTTAAATTCAGATTCAGATACAAGTTCGTATTTTTCCTTCCACGTAAAGCGTTGTTAGCTTTCGGACACTCATTTCTGACAGAAATGAAACAGGTGCTAAAAGTAATGCATGAAGTTAGAAAATGCAAAATTGGATTCTGCTGTGATGTTGATATAGATTGTATGTTTTCTTTTTGGTTATCTGTTATTATTATATATATAAAAATACATAAAATGTTAAGGCATTTTTATTAATATGTATACAGTATATTAATAAATAAGTTGACTCCCCTCCTGAAAAAAATGAGTTTGCACCGCACAGTACGATGTGAACTCATTTTTTTCAGGAGGGGAGTCAACTTATCAGACGTCTAAATGAGGGTGGGACAGCAAAAGTATGTCGATTTATCCAGTGGTAACGAGTTAAACGGTGTCAAGTAAACCAGAGTTTTTTAACATTAATGCCTTGTAAGTTGGCCAGGACCACAGAAAACGGACTACTTAACCGATGGTGTCAAGTTATATCTATGATGACTTATGTACTCTCGACTGTATGTTTGGCTAAATATATCAATCAGAGATTTGGCATAATGACATAATGAATACTACAAAAGTGAAAAATAGAAAAAGAAAGTTTTGTTTTTTAAAATGTAGCTTTTAATTAAAATTTTATTGAAGTTCAAGAAACAGCTACTATTACTCTATCATAAATTTATAAATATATCATTACTAAGATTTTAATATTTTTAATAACAATTCTCATATTATAGATGATCTGATAGCATCATCAAAAATGAAAGTTAGCATAAAATTACTTCAACTTACTTTTCTTCTCTAATAGAATTATTCTGCTTGCTTCGACTATACGGAATTGGTGAATAACTTAAAGATCTTGATTCTCTGGTCAACGATAAATGTTTTTCATTTTTCTTATGATTTTCTTTTTCATTAGGCAATTTCTTGTGATGTTTTTTTTTAACAGGTAACTTTTCTCTAAGAACAAGAAAATTGTTATCATTGAAAATTAATAAAAAATAAGTATATTCATTTTAATAATAATCTAATTATTTTCTTAACAAAATAATTATTTTAATCAATTATTATCAATATTTGTATAACTGTATATTCTTTACTTCTATAATTTTAAACAATTTTTCCCTCTTTTTACTGTTGTATATTTAATTATTTTTAGGCTAGTTTCAGAGTTGGTCAAATCTGTGTGAATTCAAAATGAATCAAACACTAAGAAGAGTACAGGAGTTAAATCTTTTTATTTGGTTGAACATTTTTTAATATTTCTCTGTCCCATTGTCAGAGAAAACAGTTCAAGTCATAAATTTGAACAAGAAATCCTTATGTTTCTGTTGAGTGACCCAGAGAAATTCACAAGTGTTAGTAGTTTTTTAAAAATTAAAACAAATCTTACTTCATTTAAAATGTTTCCATTAGTTTTTAAAGGTAGATGACATCAATTCTGTAAAATATGACTGATATTTTTGTTGCAGAATTAAAAAAAAAAAAAAAAAAAGTAAAATAAGTAGAAAAATAAAATGACAAAAATTCTAATGAAAAAATAGAACATAAGACAAAAAACAAAATATAATAGGATAAATTAATATGAATGGAAATATAATATCACATAGTAGCCTTATAAATATATTTTAGTCCCAATTAAGGATCCTGACATTTTGGAAGTTAAAATCAACACTGAGTAGGAAGTGGACAATAATAAGATTTACCAAAAACATTCATATTACTCAATAAATTGTTTGCCAAAAGTATTTATTATGTTTAGTTTGTGTTTCATTTCCATACTTCTTACTAGATTACTTATTGAAATTTTAGGTCACATGATACAAGTCTTGAATGAATTGTAAAGGAGTCAATGTCCGACCGTTATTTTATGTTTTGGGCGTTATTTTTATTTAATTATTTTCTTTTCAGGGTTCATTTTAGTTAAGGACAAACTCCTAAGCACAGGTGGCAAATAAAGAAAAGCAAACTTAGTTTGCATCCGTGCCTGAGCCTGTCACGCAAATGTATGCAAATTAAGACAGTGCACTAAACGTTAAATAAAAAGCGGCACATCGACTATGGAGAGAGTAGTAGCATCTGGCAACAACGGTTGGTGAGACATCTGTGATCACTTAGCAGAAGCCATATATTTTGGCTGTTGGATCCTTTTGAGGTGGAGATAAAAAAGTTTTCTTTGAATTGATATTGTAAGTACGATTTTTTTGAATTTTTGATTTTTTGTTGTTGGTGTTGCATTTTATGCTTGACACGTGTCAGTAGCTAAGTGATCCAAGATAACCTAATCGATTTTGATCGAAATTAATGACCTGGTTTTAAGTGATTGATTGATTTTTGATTTTTTGTTGTTGCTTTCACTTATTCAACTAACTATTGGGACAATTAACCCATTATTGTTTTTTCAATATAATAAAACTTATATTTATTGTGAATTATTACCTGTGGTTTTGGAAATTATTGTTTTTATTTGGAAAGTCCAGGCCTGGTACTTGAACCCTAATATTGTGTAACCCCTTTTTTTGGTTTCGTAAATGGTGCGTTACACAATGTTCAAACTTTCAAATGCTCAGAAACACTAAAATGCAATATCAACATTTGTGTTCCATTTTTTTTTTTTTGTTTATGGATTCTGGTGACGGAATTTATAGTCCCAAAAATGTTTAAATCCGAATAAAAAAAAAAAAAAATGAACTCCTTAACCATTCCGATGTTACATTTTCTTCTAACATTTAGAGGAGTCATCTAGTTTGTGTGTTTTTGTAGCTCCATTTTTTGACTTTCTTAACCAAAAATCTGACTCGATTGCAAAAATTGGACTTGCTAGTTTGTCTTGTTTGAACATATTATTTTGTATATCTTGTCAGTTGGACCATCATTTGGTATCCAACAGGCCTTGCTGAATTCCAAACAAGTTCTTATCATGTTCACACCAGCTCAAGGGAGTTCTGGATGAGATGCAGCCTAGGTAGCTGCCATTGACACGCGTGAAGTAAAAATTCATAGATGATTACATCAACAAATTTTCAATTGGCAGAACCCAAAGAATTTGTTGACAGAAAACACAAGAGTTAATTTTCTGCTTACTTCACAGATTTTTGATTTCAAACTGGCTTGTGAGACACTTTGGAATAAAATGTGAACTTGTCAGTAAATCTTTTATAGGAATTTAAATGATTTTAGCTGTAAGAACATCTTACTAATAATATAATAGGAATCATGAACAATACATAGACCTACCTACCACTCACATTCATTTTCTAAAGAAATTGAGGTAAAAGTCACTTTTGAAATCACCTGTTCATATACAGTAGACCCCACTTGTAACACAGTAGATATGTTCTGTATTTTATGAAATTCATGTTGTACAAGTCCTTAAATACATGAGCCAATCACAGCCCAGCATGTATGCAGTTTACAATAAAAGTTACAAAGACAAAACATAAAAAATAAAAAAATGTAAGTAATATAAAACTGAAGTTAAAGTATATAAAGTAGACAGCAGTATGGCTAGGAGTTACATGTTACAAGATTAAGCCGTTACAAGTGACAATTTGCAGAATTTCTTCGCCAGTCTGGAGAAGGCGAGATAGATTTCCTTGTTAACAAGTAGGTCGGAGTGACAGAATGGTCAAGGGATGCCAAGGTTCTGCAATAGAATTCTAATCTCCAGTCGCTCTACTTCAAGAATGGGACAGTCAAAAATGTAATGAGTCCCGCTGTCCTCAACTTGACAAAAGGACAGACGTGAAGGATGGTTGGTGAAGCAGGAGAGATATGCACTGAACTTTCCATGTCCAGTAAGAAACTGAGTTGTATGGTAGCTCGACACAAACCAGTCAAGCTTCATAGATTCACTAATGTTTGGAATATAGTTATAGGTAATGCAGGTGTTGTTACTGTTAGGCTAAGACTCCACTACCGTAAAAACTTTTAATCACGTGACCTATTTGAGTTTGTGCTGGTATTATGTTGGAGGTCCGGCTAGGGCAAAGTTTTTACGGCGACGGTGCTGCCCAAAGTGTCGAAAGTAAATACTTCTTCGCACGTGAATTGGTGGAAACGGAAGATGGTTGTATATGTGATATATCGATATAAAGACAATGATTATGTTCTACGAGTATTTTCTGTACTATAATTACAAATGTAGTAAAAATAATATCGTTACTTTAATATACTAACTTTTATTATCGTATTATTAAGATAATATACAGCACTTATAAGCTTAGCTTTTTTATTATATACTCCTCTAAATTGAAGGATTTCCTTTGGTATCCATTATTATAATTGGGTTATCTCTTGTCGTACATACACGAATACTTTCGATAAATCTTTCCGGATCTATTCTAGGGTAGCCACGAGAGAATGTACACAAAAACTTGTTTTCCGCCATTTTAGCTCGTGTCGCGATGACCTAGATTTCACTGACTTCTGATTGGTGGAAGGTACCTCTTTACGGCCGTATTCGCGTTGAAAGTTGAACATAGCTCAACTCGCTTTTACGCTGGTTTTACAGCCTGCTCAGGCATAAGATATCGGGGTCACGTGATTAAAAGCTTTTACGGTGAGGGGTTTTTACGGTAGTGGAGTCTTAGCCTTATACTTTTTTTGCCAGGTAGAGAGGGTGTCCCTCCAGAGGAGCTGGCATAAAGTGTGCTTGCTTATCTTGTCGTAGATAACAGGGATGGTATTGTCCGTGGTGGCTGCTTTGGCAAGCTGGTCAGCATGCTTGCCAGGTAATGGTATTACTAGTGCTGTTGATGATGTTCCTGATCTCAGTGGTGAGTTGGTGTATATTATTGCCCTTGATTAAGGAGTAAGCAGATAAACAGTCAGTGATAATTTGGATGTAACTGGAGAAATAGTTGTTTATAGACCAGAGGAAGGCCATTTTAATGGCAAGGAGCTCAGTCTGGAAAATAGTGCATAAGTGACTGAGATGATATTGCTGGAAGTGTACTTCAACCTGATTGATGTAGACAACAAAACTGCAGGTGACAGAGTAGTGGATTTTGGACCCACCAGTGAAGATTTGTGAAGTAGAGTTATCGAGGTTGTTCAGATCATTTTCACAGAGAAGGGTATTGGAGAATGGATATGGAGACTCATAACTGTAGCAGTTGATCAGACCAGCACTGGAATTAATTTCTTCTCCCTGTTTGATGTTTTGTATCTTCCCATTAAGCTGGATAATCAGGTCAATGAGAGGCTTCCTGGAGATGATTTGAATACTGCAATTTGAAGCAGTACGATAGCATTTAGTAATGAGCATAAGTGCCAGATGTTGAGATGAGATGAGTCTTCGTTTGATGTGAACTTTGTTGGATGCCCAGCCACAGCTGCCGCAGGCATAAGTGACCATGGGAATATAAATCTGGTCGTAGATTGTGTTCATGGCACCTGATGAGAGACCCCAGGTTCTTCTTGCTACCTGAGCAAATGCCTGCATGATTAAACCCGTACAGTTGGCGACAGCTTCAACGTGAGCGTCCCAGGAGAGGCAATGGTCCCATACCAAGATATTTGAGGTGTTTTGCTATTCTGATGTTTTTACCATCCACCTTGATCTGGGGGATCCTTAAATAAAGATTGGGTTGACTAGATTTATTTAGTACAATGCCTTTGGTTTTGAGAGGATTAAAGTTCAGTTTGTGTTTAATTCTCCAGTTGTGGATTTCCCTTAGCATGTAAGTAGTATATAAATGAGAGTTCTCCCCAACCCCAAATTTTTAAGTTTTTAAAATTCAATGAATTTAAACAAAATTAAAAACAATGAAATCTCGTTGATTCCTAATTTTTAAGTTTTTTAAAATCAGTGAATTTAATCAAAAAAATTAAAAACAATGAAATTTCGTTGATTCCTTATTTTTAAGTTTTTTTAAATTCAATGAATTTAACTAAAATCAATAGTAAAATTCAACGAATTTAAACAAGAATTATAAACCACAGAAAATCTCGTTGATTACAAAAAAAGAAAATATAAAAAAAGTCAAACAAACTCTATAATATGTGCTTTATAATTATTCCCATAATCTCTCATACCCCTGTATACAAATTTAAAATTACTCATTTCATCTAAATCGTCATCCCTTAATTTTTTATTGAATCGATCAGGTAGAAAAACTTGAAATTCTTCATTCTTAAGAACTACTAATTTTTTATCACCAAAGCGAGTGGATATTTTTTTAATATAATCAATAGGATATTCATAATCAATTTCTTTGTTGGAGTATTTTGAACCTTTCCAATATTGTTTAGCTTTTTCTTTGTCTCCATTTATATAGGAAAAAATTATTTATTTCCCAATAAGACGGATAATTCTTGATCTCTGATTTCATCCAAAAATTCTTTATATTTTATAAATATTGAAATACTGTATCTAATTGAATGATTAATGTCATAATCCTTGAGATTCTCTTCATTATCTATAGTTTTAACTGTAATTATATCTCTTACATTGAATGGGATAGTTTTATTTATGACTTTGTGGGTTTCTCCTTTCTCTAATTCAAAAGAGAATACTAAATTATCATTGAAAAATATACCTATAGATATATCTAATGATTGCATATTGCTTGCTAAACAAATCTTACTAATGAATCCATCACATTCTAACATGAATTTTTTTTATCTTTAAGAAAATAATCTGGGAAAAAATAAAAATTGAAAATTTTTAAAGACCACGTATCTTTACCATAATCTATAAAACCCCTTAGGATGAAAGAATGCTTATTTGAAACAAATAATCCATCTTGATTTCTAAAGAGTGCATTACTTGGTTCTGCTGATATTCCAGTCCTTCTATCAACATAATATTTATTAGCAACTTGAAATTTAGATGTAGGTAGTGAAACGTTTATTATTCTCTTATTATTTGCATTGAATACATAATCCTTTAAAATGATTGCGTTATTCTCAAAATATCGTTTATTCACAACATTTTTGTCTTCCACTGGATCATCGACATTTCCAATTCTTTTGTTTTTTGCATTGAAAGCACCATTATACATTTTCAGACATCTATCATCTAATGTTTGAAGTTTTTTACTCGTTTCTGTTATGAAATTATTAACGTTTAAATTTAATTCATCGATATTTTTTTCTGAATTAGTTTTATCTGTTAGGTGATCTTCTTCTAATATTTTTAATTTATTAGCATTTTCTTTAGCAAAAGTTTGAAAATCATTATTTAATTCATTGATTATTTTTAATTTATTATCAATATATTCCTTGGTTGCAGCATTGTTTTCATCTATTGGATGTTCACAATATTTTAAGATCTTATTTTGCATATCATAATTTCCATCATATGTTAATTTGAAACCATTACCCGGAGGACCAGGAGGACCTTCTTTTACTTCATCGTAATAATGACCAAAAGGAAACCAAGCCATTTAATTACTTTAAAGTTTTAATGGTTTCAAAAGTCTTGTTGTACATATTCATAAATCCTTTTCTTTTTTCGACTAATACGAAATTAATCTATANGATATAGAAATTAATTGGTGTTCTGTTAGATTAATTAAAAGTAATGTTCAAAATGGTTCTAGCGGAACAATAATTGTAAATACAACCACAGATGAAATCAGAAATATTTTTGTAATCCCACAATATCAAGAAAAGGAAAACGATCAGAATCAAAATAATATGATATTCGATAACTTAGATATGATGAGATGTTGGTTAAGAATTAATAATGATAAATATCCAACAGAAGATTATAATGTTAGCTTTAAACCCGGAGAATTAGAATAGAGAGGTTGAGGCACACGTTTTAAATGTGTAAACGTGTACGTGTGA
This sequence comes from Centruroides sculpturatus, assembly GCF_000671375.1. Classification (NCBI taxonomy): domain Eukaryota; kingdom Metazoa; phylum Arthropoda; class Arachnida; order Scorpiones; family Buthidae; genus Centruroides; species Centruroides sculpturatus. Next base: position 451,815 of record NW_019384811.1, read on the forward strand.
CGTTCGGCGCCGCTTTCCCGTAAGCCTAAAAGTTTGACAATGATGTTTGGATAGTCGGTGGAATCACGCTCGACATTCCAAACACCATCGTCAAACTTTTAGGCTTACGGGAAAGCGGCGCCGAACGTCACACGTACACGTTTACACATTTAAAACGTGTGCCTCAACCTCTCTATTCTAATTCTCCGGGTTTAAAGCTAACATTATAATCTTCTGTTGGATATTTATCATTATTAATTCTTAACCAACATCTCATCATATCTAAGTTATCGAATATCATATTATTTTGATTCTGATCGTTTTCCTTTTCTTGATATTGTGGGATTACAAAAATATTTCTGATTTCGTCTATGGTTGTATTTACAATTATTGTTCTGCTAGAACCATTTTGAACGTTACTTTTAATTAATCTGACAGAACACCAATTAATTTCTATATCAGATGAGGGATTTAGAGATACACTGTTAAAATTAACTTGAGGTTCTGGATATAGTTTAATATGTGGTAACCAAAGAGAAATATCGGATATTATAACTTTATAATTCGGATTATCAACGTCGGTATAGATCATATCATTATTCGAATTTCTCCAGAACACAAATTTTACATCAATGTTTGATATTATTTTATTAAAGTCATTGAAAAATCCAAACATTTGTTTAATTGGTATCCACAGTTTGATCTTGTTACTGTTTTTAGTTAATATCCATCATTCTGTAAATCCTTCGTTATAATTTGCATTTTTCTTTATTCCTTTAAAAAAGGTCTCCATTTTTTTCTTTAGTTCCAAGAGATTGATCATCTGCTCCATCAAATATTAAAATTTGCTTATCTGGTGATTCTGAGGTGTCAATGAAAAACAGCATATTAGTTGTTAATTGTAAAAGCCTTACTGTCCTTTTTATTATATTAGCAACTAATATGCTAATATTATTTTTAATTGTCTACTTGGACTTAATTTATTAATAGGACATAATCTGTTTATGTCCTATTAATAAATTAAGTCCAAGTAGACAATTAAAAATAATATTAGCATATTAGTTGCGTCGGAAGTAGAATAATCTTTTGTAAAGTTTATAAGACCGTTAATGTGATGAACTAATGAGGGTAATTCAATTTCTTCAATTAGTGTCTTTTCAATGTGTAATTCAGATCTTGAGAATAAATTTCCAGTATTTACCAAGGTTACGTTATCACTTCCAATCGAAGAACCATCCTGCTTCATAATTTTGAGTTCTGGACAGATATAACCACTGGAATATAAAATCATATCATTTACATCTTTAATATTAAATTCATATTTTGCTGATTCCTTTTCATCGACAGTAACTTTATCTTCTCTATGCTGTTTGTACTCAAAACTTTCAATTTCATTGTTGTAATAATTAGGAAGAGTTAAATCCCAAATCTTTTCCATTTATTAGTATAAAAATTTCTTGAATCCTGTTCCTTATAAACTTTGCTTAGTTATAATATTTCTTACTTTGTTTTCCACATTCGGAGATTTTTTAGATAAAATACTTTCAAGTTTATTTTTTACAAACTGTTTCGTCTTATCCTCAACCATAGATTTTGCTTGGTTGCCTATTATTTTTAATAACTTCTTACCAGCCGTTTTAATTGCATCGATAAATATATTTTCACCATAATACTTTTTACTTCAAACTAACAGTCTATGTTTATTATAATTCATTTATTTAGTTTAAAATTAAACGAAAAACAACTCTCTGTTTATTAAGATCAATTAAATTATCATCCTGATCAGTTATCCACATTCAAATTCTATAAATATAGTGATTTCTATTAATGTCTGCAAATATGGGATTAATCTCTTCAATTTTTATCAAACTTCCAGGTGGATGAGACGGTGTGAAAGAATAAAGAATATCACTAGTGAAATCATTGTACTCTACTCCACTGATTACATCACAATGAATATGAATATCATCGATTCCTTTTGAAATATTTGCTATGTATTTTCCTTTCTGTTCTTCATCCTCATATATCTTTGGTTCGAAACCTAATATCTCGTGGAGTTTTCCTTTACTCAGATCAATTTTATATCCGGGTTCTAAATAAATTATAAATCTCGTTGTTGCAAAATGAATTCCAAACTTTATAGGAGGTATTCCAAAGAATTTTACTAAAAAGTTATTTAGTTCTCGAAGAGTGTAATTTCCATTTTCTATCGTTACTTCATTCCATTTTGTTTTATCAAAATATCTAAAGGTATTATTATTAAATTTTTCATCGATATTATGCCAAGAAACCCACATAGACATTGATTTCAGAGCTAATTTCGAATTATTTACAGGTATTGGAGTTTTAAACTCAATTGTAAAGTATTCTGATTTATCAACATATTTCGAATCTAAGACTATTAGTTTCATTTATACAAAAAAAAATTCTCATTAAACTCGCTCGGTTCTTGTGTAAATGAGTATAAAACATCAATGGGAGAGTTTCCTTTATTTATTTCTACTATGTATTTCATACAATAGTAACCACATCTAACAGATGTAGGATTCTGAAGAAAACTAGAGTTATATCCTATTTCTTTTTTAGATGTTTTTAAATATTTTATAATTTCTTTTGGAATTATCTCTCTTTTCAATCTTACATTTTTTAACTTATATTCTCCAAAAGGATCGAAGAATTCAACGAAGGGATATTTTGGATCATTATAATAACAAACCCAGTGTGTACCATCTCCAGTTGAAATATCTAAATTAATTATACCGTTTTCAAATTTTCTAATTGTTTTCGGTAATAGATCAATCGTAAACACACCTCTAAAACCTTTTTCATTTTTTAAATTATCATTTATCGTCTCATTGGATATACCCAATTCTGAATTACTCCTTTTCCCTTTAATTTGAAATTTGGTCATATTGGACCTAAAGGACCTTTCGTAAGAAGGAGACCACCGTTTTTTTTTTATTACATCCTGATCCAGTTACTTTATCTAAAGCTTTTCTAGCTCCCCATCCTGCAGCGCCTGATAAAGCTCCCGTAGCCAAAGTGGTTAGAATAGGAATTAAAAATGGTAAGAAGCCTCCATTCTTTTTTAATTGAGTTCTACTTATTTTTATTCTCTTTCCTTCATTAATATTTTTTATTTGAGTTTTTGTTAAAAACATATCATGATTAGGAGGTTTAGATTTATCAATTTGTAAATATATTTCTTCATCATTCTTAAAGGCTGATTTCAATTTATTTTTTTGAGATTCGCTGAGATAGATTCTAACCTTAATATAATTACTCATTTAATTAGATAAAAATTTTGAATAATATTCTTTCACTGTATCAGCTGTTACTTCTCCTGAATTTAATAATAGATCTAGAATTTCAACAATTTTATTATATACTTTTTTATCTCCACCTAACAGTTTATCAGCTAATTTATCAGTTAATTCCTAGATTTTTTAACTTGGATTATTTTACAATACTTCCTTTCAATCAATAAACCACCACTCGGCCGTCCGGGACCTACTGATTTGCTTGCCATTGCATATTCTATTATAAATTTATTCGAGAAATTTGTAGTATAAAACTTATCTGATGTTATCCAAGTTTCTGTCATGGCAATAATGACCGGATTATATTTTATATGCAGAGAATTAACAAATGTAGTTTTGTATTTAAGTCCTTGGCAATTCCAATTTACTATAGCAAAGGAGTGGTTACTCTCGAAATTATGCGAACTTTGTATATGCCTTTGATTTGTGTTATATCATCTTCCCAAGTTTATCAAGTTGGAATAAGGTAAAAAGGTATCTACATATACAAAAATTTTTCATATTAATATTATAAGTAATTTTGTCAGTTCCTGTTATTAAGTTATCATTATGTAATTTGGCTTGTGAATTTTGGTAAACACGAAAATATTCGGGATCGCCCACACAGGTCAATGAGGTCAACAGGAATATTTTTGGGAACAACGTAGGACAGGTTAACTTCCAAAATATAATTTTTTTGTTTTTATATTTTTCAATATATTTATTTTGTTTGTACAAAATAAATAAATAATTTTTAACAATACAATAGCCACGATTATTATTTTAAAAAATTTAAGTTAAGCTTAACATTGACGAACATTCAATGCAAAGCAACACACAACAGAGAAAAATTTCAACATAGGATAGGTTAATATATTTTTTTTGTACATAATCAGTTATCCGAACAACCTCAGTCCCCAATTGATTCAGATAAACAACACTCTACTGTAATTAATTTTGATTTTACTTTTAGTTTCAGTTTTGGTGTAAAGGCCAAAGTTTTAATTATTATTTTATTACTTTTAAATTTATTATTTTTAGTTTTAATTAACTGACTACCTAATTATGTATAAATACAGATGAATACCCAGTGCATCAATAACTCCCCTTCAAAGATAAGCTGGTCATGCTGGCATACCAAATGACATGTTAATGGAATTTCACTGTACACTCAATCTGAGATGATATGCTGCAATGTCAAAAGTGCTTGTTTGTAATTAAAAATCTTTCAAACTAAACAAGCTTAATGCCGAAAGACAGTTTGGCTTATTCTTAACACAAACTGATTTTACATTACCAATATTATAAAATTTTATTTTTTATTATTATATTCATATACTAATAATAATTAAGCTTAAATTTATTTAATATACTAACCTAACTTTATGACTTATGGGCGAAGTTGATGACGACGATGAAGAATATGAAGATGACGACGACGAAGACGAAGAACACAATTCAATTTTCTTTCTTTTTGAAATTTTGTGATTTAATTTGATTGTTTCCTCATCCGAAGACATTTCACTGTAATCCCTCTTTCCTTTCTGTCTGTTTTGTGATGATTTTGAATGCTTATCAGTTATGGATTTTGACCTATTTCCTATATCTGTCCGATCAATTTGTCTTTTCTTCCTACTACGAGAAGTTATTACTATATTATTTTCATCTTTNTTAATTATTTTATTTTATATATAATAAAATTTTTGTATAATATATAAGTATAAATATTTTTAATAATTATCTACATCAATTATGTTGCAAGTATAAAACAATTACCATTATAAAATTTAAAAATTATACATAATTCTTACATTTAAAACTTGTTAAAGCATAAATTAAATAATAGTGATAATTTATCAAAATTAATAAAATTATTACAATTTTAAAATATACAAAATATTTTTCTAAACCTTTATATAATTGCTTTATACATACAACTTAACAGAAAATTGGATCAAATTCATTGAAACATCTGTGACAGGACTCTGGTTCAGATCAAAATTCCATACTTACACTTCAATTTCTCCTATGGTGGCAGTTCAATATTAAGACAAAACGAATTTTATTGAATTACATATAAGATGATTGATAATATGTTGAGTTGATATACCCATACTCAAACTCAGAGTTTTAAAATTAATTACAATCTAAGATATTAAACAATAGCATTCCAATAACAAATATATTTATTTTTTAAATTCAGTGTTATATATTCATAAACTAAAAGTTATTTACTAAATTTAATTATTACTATAAAATGTTTACTTTATATAATTTATAGCTATCAATTGCTTACATTTATATAGAGCTATATTGATTAAAACTTCTCCAATATTAAAATTTGAGTAATTATGTATCTAAATTGATAATACTTAACTGTTTTGCATTGCCGTAGAATAGAATCAATTGAATAAACAAAGAAAAAAATAATAACATTAAGATTTTTCAATGCAAAGGCAAGAAAGATATTCCAAAACTTCTCATACATACCATCAACAACACTTGAAATCTATTTTAATTTTTATAAGTAAATATTAACAATGAATGATATATATTACTGAATTGAAAAAAATTTAAGTTTGCAATTTATTATTAATTTTATAAATATATAGCAATACATTTGCAAAAAACATTTAAATTTTATGCAAATGTAAATTTAATTAACACACACATATATATTTATTATTATTATTATATCAGTTATATCAAGAGGAGTTTAGATGGAGGCAATACACCAGGAACTAAAAGATGATACAACCTTCACATATTAATACTCCCATTAATATCAAGATTTTTTCTTTCTTCCTTTCCTCATTTTTAAATAATTATTTATGGTTCTTTACATTTTCTCAAAATTTATTAAAACAATATAAAAGTACAGCTTATAAAAACAATATGCATTTGGAAGGAAATTACTTATAGCTATGGTTTATATATCAATATATTTAATTTTTTACACCATTTTCTAAGTACCATATTCTAACTTCAAATGCAAAAATTTTTTTTATTAAACTGAACATTAAGATTTTTAAGATTTAAACTCAATCAGTTTATTGTTATTAGATTAATAAAATTTAAACATATTTAAAGAAAACATGACAATGTATTTATTCTTGGGATTCTACCTCTAATTTACACCAGCAATCCAATCCCAACGTTTTCCATCAATATAATTTTCTCTGTATATTTTTTAATTTATACCAGTTTCATATTCTTAATCTAAATATCAAACAATTTTATTTTGACCACACTTTAAATACTGGATGTATTTAACATTAAAAACTCCTAACTATACCTTAATCCAGTAAAGAACAAAAATTTATTGACAAACTAACATTTTCAACCTTTCTCAAAGGCCATTGTCAGATTCTAAAATGGAACATAAATTCAAATGTAATTGGACAGATATACATTGTGACACGTCATGTAAGCAGGCATTAAAAGAAGCACCAGGAATCCATTGCAAAAAGTTGAAGAATATAGCATTGGTCACTTTTGTTTCAGACCTAGACTTTCAAGTATTTTTTGATAGAGCAGTCTTCTCCACCAAACCTCAGTTCCTTCTCAGCTTAAATATTTGGAAATACTGAAAATATATAGAGGTATACTTAAATGCACTGCAGTCAACCACAGGGACATATCACCTTTGTCACATGCATGGAAGACCTCATTTAAGTTGACAAATGATAAGCATACACTATTATATTATTTGCTACATACAAACTGTTTAGTCTTTCTATGGAAAGAATCAACTTGAGAGCAACATCACACCTGATGTTGTTTCAGTTAAACCAATAAGCACTTTTTGCTGAATATTTCAAAGAATATGTGAATTTCATTTTATTTTCTCATTACATGGCAGAACAACTTTTCTGTTAATTGTGATAATTTTTTATACCATTCATTAGCTGTGAAAGAATGATGCACTTAACTACTACTATAGCAAACTTCCTCATATTCTAATGCCATTAGGTAAAGTTTCCATAACACTTTAACAAAATGTTATGTTTAACAAAAGAGGAAGAAACCAAAAGTAGCTTGCCACAACTAAGCAATCAATGGCTGATGCTCATTGGTTAATACCCAAGTTGATTCTTTGCATAGACAGACTATACAGTACTTTGTACAGATTGACTTTCATATATATTTTTTAAAATTTTGATTATTATTTTGTTGGGATTTATTTATTTAATTATCATATTTTGTATTTACCTTTCCTTTATTAAACTCATCTTGTATTAGGAGTTTCTTTATTTCTTTTTAATGCTGGCACACATGATGTAGTACAACATACATCTATTCAATTATATTTGAATTTTATTTTCTGTTCGAATTTACATTCCATCTTTAGAACCCAATGATGGCCTTTGAAAAAGGTTAAAAACATTAATTCATCATTAAATTTTTTCTTTACAGGATTAATGTGTACTTTAGTTTTTAATGTCAAAAAATAATAATACTAAGATAAACTAAATTGCAATTTAAGTTAATGTTTAGCAAGTTATACATTTTTTCAGAAATGGACTGTTTTCATGCCATTTTGTTGTGTAGACATCCAGCATTAAATTTTGATGCCTTGTAAAACAAAATACAATAGAATCCACTGATTGTAATACTTTTGGGACTTGTCTATACTGCTAACAATAACAGAATGATGACAATATTAAACAGCATATTTAAATGAAACTACAATTAGTGAGCATTCTAATTTTATTGACTCTGGCATTAAAAAATGCAAAACTTGAAAATTTATTAATTATAATTGTAAGCACCATCATCTTACATGACTTGATAAACAACTTACGACAATATACTGTATGTTATAACAATAAAAAGAGTCATTAAGAAAAGAAACCAAAATGGATAAATGCATTCAAAAATAATCATAGAAATCATTAGGCAATCATAAATTTTGCTGGAATTTTTGGATAAGCATAGTCTACTGTGTGTTTTGACATTTTCTGATTTTGGATTTTTCTATTTGCATCCAATGAGCCATTTAAATTTATAATAAAAGTCTGTTTCCACTAAAGCATTTCATGTCATTGAATAAACAAATGAAGCCAATGTAACTGTACAAATAACATCTTTTGAAATGAAATATTTTGTACTGAAGACATTGGTTTTAAATTTACCTAGTTGACTACATTTCACCAAAAAATGTATCAATGTCTTATGATCTGCCAATTATTCCAATGTGCTGTGAAATTTCATTCTCAATATAGTAGACATCATTTTTACAACCTCCATTTTTATGAGTGGTATAAATTTTCTATTATATTGCATGAACAGTGTCTTAGAATATATCTACTGTACAATTTATTCAAAATTTATTTCCAGGAACAGAATCTCAGTTTCAAATACTGAGCCTATAAGAAAGCAGATTATGATTTTTGGACAGCTTAACGACAGTTCATTGAAAAATTAGTAAGACACAGATATAGAAATATACTGTACTTTTCAATTTATTTAAAATGCAATTACATATAAATTAAAATAAGAGATAGAACACATGAATAAAATAAATTTTATAAGTATAAATAGATTATTGTTGAGAAATTTACCAGATAAAGTAATGAATTTAAAAATGTCTAAATTCATACAATTGTCTAATATTAATTCTCTCAGTAAAAACTGATATTTAAGCATTCAAACTTCAATATTAATTGTTAATTAGTTTTAATTCATTTAAGTAATTAATTTTGTATTAATTGAAATTAATTTATTTTATTAATTGTAAATTAAATAAGGTATAATTTAAAACTACCACACAATAAATACAACAATTAGTAATCATTACTGTAATGCTAACTTTTTATCCTTTTAATGAGAAATCTGAATAACAATTAAAATATTTTAAATCAATACTTTTCAAATATAACTTATTAAACATTTTAAACTTGAAATCATTCTATAAAATCTTATTTGGCAATAATCATTAATAAATAATTTAATTTATTAACCTCTTAAGAGAAACATCGGTCTGTGAGACTGTTGCTGTTATAATGCAAAAGAATTGTTTAAATTTTATTCTGCCTTTCCATGATACTTTATTTTCAAATGCTTGCTTATACTATGCATTTGCTACTGTTCAGTTTGTGACAAATTATTTCAAGATACATACAACTTTTTAAAAATGTGAACATCTTACTGACCAGATGTTACATACTACATATTAGAAAGCAAAGATATTTACAACAGAATGTTTCATAGTGTATATTATATAGTTTTCAACTGCTACTTTTGTTGCTTTGGAATAAGCTTTTTCTTAATTTCAGAGCTCTTTATTATGGATATTCCATAAATAACAAAATCTTCAAGAATTACTTATCTGTCAATTGTGAAAATACAGTCATAAAAAAATTCCATTTTTTAAAATGCTTGTCTCACTCTGTTGAACCCACATATCAAAAAATACTCATTATTCCTAATCTTCCCAGAAATATTGCAGCATTGATATAGGAAGCAATACTGAAATATGAAAAATACTACTGCTGGAGATGCTCAAGTTTTGAGTGACAAGCTTGAGAAGACCTGTTCCAAATGTCCATCTTCCAATGACAGAAAGATTTTTTTAAAAGTGTATCAAATGTAACAATCCAATTTGTCTAAAGTGCTGCAGAAAAGTTTGTATCACATGTGCATAAAAAATGACTAAATGTAAGAAATTTTTCAAAAATTTCCTTAATTTTACTACTATAAATTAGTTTTAAATAACTTTAAATTACTATTCACAATTCTGCATTTTTATTGTTCGAAAACATCACAACAATAAACTCTTGTATAGTAATAAACATGCAAAACATTAAGTCTACAAACAACAAGGTCTCTCAGACTGATGTTTCCAATTACATAGTAGAAACCTAGGTTTCTGTTTAGAGGTTAAACCACTTATGTTTATAGATTAATTTATAATTTACAATCAAACAAAAATTTAACACACATTTTTGAAATAGCTAAGATCCCATCCTCACAGAATACAAATTAAAATGACAATTAGGCAATTGTCACAAGATTTCACTTTATCTTATGATATTATTATGTTATTGTACTTTATTTATTTATAACTTATTTCACTTATTATGTAATACATAAATACAGTAGGTATGTTGTGCTGATTCTTGTAAATGATTGGCTGAACTAAAGTACAAAGTCTCATTTTAAATGAAAAGATAGGCAATGTTGAGTAATGGTTAAAGAGTAATAAAAACATATTTTTTCTCAGCTAGAGGTTATTTATTAGAAATAAGAAAACTATAAAAATATATACAGTCGAGTCTACATAAGTCATCATAGATATAACTTGACATTATCGGTTAAGTAGTCAGTTTTCTGTGGTCCTGGCCAACTTACAAGGCATTAATGTTAAAAAACTCTGGTTTACTTGACACCGTTTAACTCGTCACCACTGGATAAATCGACATACTTTTGCTGTCCCACCCTCATTTAGACGTTTGATAAGTTGACTCTCCTCCTGAAAAAAATGAGTTCACATCGTACTGTGCGGTGCAAACTCATTTTTTTCAGGAGGGGAGTCAACTTATTTATTAATATACTGTATACATATTAATAAAAATGCCTTAACATTTTATGTATTTTTATATATATGTTATGGACAAAGTGATTAATCGAGCATTATTCATAATGACCGGGCATTATGAATAATGACCAAATAAGGTGGGCAGTGTGATAAATATTGATTAATTTATCAAATTGACTGGTCATTATGAATACTGCTATCACCTAGTCAGGCAAAGTGATAATAATAAGTTGAGGAGTGATCATCCGATATACGCTAGCTAATCGGCACGCTGAGTTGCGTGTGCATATCGTACAGCGTTTAGTACAGNATTTCTGTCAGAAATGAGTGTCCGAAAGCTAACAACGCTTTACGTGGAAGGAAAAATACGAACTTGTATCTGAATCTGAATTTAAGAAAACTTTGCAAGCCGAATTTGCAAAACAAGAAAACCTTCCAAGAACAACATTGGTGGGAATCCTGAAGAAAAAAGAGGAAATTAAGAAACTTTTTCTTGGATTTTCATCGTGGGTGTCTCAAAAATGCTGGAGAAAGATGTCGATGATGATCTGATACATTGGCTAAATCAAATTTGTTCATCAAATCTTCCTGATTCAGGACTGACACTGAAACAAAAGGTGACGGAAATTGCTGGGGTACTTGGAGTATAAACCAACTTTAGTGCTAGTGACGGATGGTTAGAGAGATTTAAAGGTCGCCATGGAGTGACTTTTAAAAAACTGTGTGGAGAAAAAGAATCTGTCGATATGACCTCAGTTGGAACTTGAAAAAGACAGTTTAACAAGAGATTGAAAACCAAAAAATGTTTTCAATCTTAATGAAACTGGACTTTTCTATAAATTGCTTCTAGAGAAAACCGCTATATTTAAAAACGAGAGTTGCCATAGTGGAAGCAAATCAAAGCTGCAAGTTACAATCCTTCTTGGAGCAAATTCTGATGGCTCTGAAAAGCTGAAGCCCTTAGTTATAGGAAAATCTCAACAGCCTTGATGTTTTAAGGGAGTGAAGAGTTTGCACGTCATATACAAGGCAAATTCAAAAAGTTGGATGACTTCCAAAATTTGGGAGGAAATTCTCCACAAATATGACTCCCAATTTGTTCAGCAAAAGAGGAACATAGCATTTGTTGTTGAAAACTGTACTGCTCATGGAAAAGCTGAAGGACTACAATGATTAATGTGTTTACTCTACTGCTGAATGCCACTGCTGTAGTGCAACGCTGGATCGTATTATTCATTCATTCAAACTTCATTATTGGAAGAATCATATTCTGGATTTGATTCATACGGTAGAAAGCAGAAAATCAATTGACATTTCTCTGTTAGATGCAATTCATTACGTGAAGGTTGAGTGAGAAAATGTAACATGCTTAACTATTGCAAGCTGCTTTAAACATGCAGGATTTCGTTCTACAGTGGCAGTTCAAGATGAAGATAATGGTGAAGAACAGAATGTTCAATTGGATGAACTACTGCAATGTTGTCACAATCTATGAGAAACTGCCTCTGTTGATGAAACCGACTACACCACAGTGGATGATTGTGTGGAGGTGTGTTCCTCAGAGAGTGTTATCGATATCGCAGAAATTCAGGACGAGAATAACAAATCTGGAAGTGAGGAGAATGAAACATTAGAAGAGCTAACCTCAAAACCGATGCACTAGAAACATTAAGAATCCTTAGACGTTACTTGCCAACAATTGACAATTGCAAAGATGATGTTTTCAAGGCGTTCATGATCATTGAAAAGAAAGTCGAGAGAGTTAAGTGCTCAAAACAAACAACACTAAACAAATTTTTCAGTTTATCATCTACAGCATTATTGTAAATGGAGTACACAATGTATTGTAAACCTGTACTACTGTATAAAGCACTACTGTATTTTCCTAATTGTAGTTTTGTGGATTTTTCAACTTCATTTTAGTCATCATATCGGATAACTTGACACATTTCCACTTCCTCTGGGGTGCTGACTTATGCGGACTCGACTGTATATTAGTTCTGGCAAAAACTAAAAATTCTGAAAATCAGTTTGCCAGTTTTCAACAAAACTGATTTTTAAATATCAGATGTCAAACTGGTTTTTGGACCAATTTCAAAGCTCTCAAAGTTTTGAATTCAGTAGAATTAATATTTTATTATTATTAATTCTACTAAACAACATAGAAGCATGGCGTAGAAAATGGGAAAATTTAGCAGGGAATGTGCATGTTGGTGAATATTGAAGAATTGCAACATTGAAAAATTTCAAAAAGTGCAACGCCACATAGAAAATTAATATGAGCCTATTCTCTGAGGAAAACCATGCCCTAAAAGTAGAAAAAGCAGATACCCATCACAAAACAAGACTTCAAAATATAGTTAATGATTGTGAAAGTCGGCCATCTCTTATGAACTATCTCCATGCAATTGTCCATAATCTTTCCATGGAATGTTTTTCTTATGTTGATGTTTTTATTTTATTCCCTACTATTTAAAATTTTCAGCATTGATTTTTATAATTTGTAATTCTATATACAGTGAAACTTCAATTAATGGACACACTCGAATAGCAGACATCTCTATTTAACAAACATTTTTACAATCCCTTGACCCTTCAAATAGGGCATCTATAATATTTAACTCTAAATAGCAGACACTAAATAACAGACAGTTGCCAAAAAACCTACTTTACGAAAACATAAAGTCCCACCTTCAATATTCTGAAAGAATTAATTATATACGAAATGTTTTAAAACTAAAAGAATCGGTTTAAATACTCTTTTGGAGGATGAATACATTGAAAATAGAAATAGGAAGAACAGCAGGTTGTAAAAAGTCAAACAATACTCTTTATTTGTCAGAGAAGACTAATCTGGTTAAGTTGTCAATCATTATTTATCATCATACATGTAAAACTTCTGTCCTATTAATACAAAGCTAAAAATAGCAATATTTGCTGGATATAATCAATCATGGAGAATTAAATTGTCTTCTGATTAATTCTTGAACTCTGGTGAATGTTGGATTCAAAGGACATAAAAGAAGTTTTACAGATGAATAAACCAAAATGTTAAGTGGTTATAAAAATTTTGTCTTGTTGGATTTAAGCTTATGGTACTGAGAAACAATAAACTTTTCTGAAGTTATTTGTTTATTCAACAAGAACCATAGTGCAGTAGCAATGAAAAAGAAACAGTTTTAAGGTTAAGAGAATAGTGTTTATTTGGTGAAAGTTCAAAGATCGTGTTACTAAGGGAATTTGCCGACCACTTTAAAGTGTACGAAGTTATTTGGTTTTCTCACATTTATGACATCATTGATGATCTTAACAGCTTTGTGGTGATTAAGGTAATTTTTGATAAATCATTTATTGAAAGAAGTAAAAATCTTTGAAAAATTACACCTACTTGATAACTACAAAGTAGACAAAGCAGTAACTTTTATATTTTCCTCTAAAATTTTTTTCGTTTCTTCTTGCAGTTTCCATTCCTCCTCTATATCAATTTTTATTAGTCACTTAGATTATAAATGGCATTATAAATGCAAGAATACCAAATATACTTCTCATCCCTTCGGGTGGCCAGCAAATCGCCTTCCTTACTTGTCATTTAAACTCTCATTGCCAAAACTGACCTTTGTCCATCCTTCTGTTCATAATAACAATTTCATTTTTCTTTTTCATTACTTTCACTTGGGTCATTTTTGATGAATTAATAATTATTCAATATTTATGTTCCATTTAATGAAAGTATCCTATACAATCTGCTTGCTATTTAAAATTCAATTAAAATGTGAATTTTACAGCTGAAAAGATAAAATAATAATGTATGTATATATACTAATTATATATGCTACATATATGTTAAAAACAATAATTCTAAAAAATTGTAAAATTTCCTAAGAATAAGCAAGTTAAATTCACTCTTTTGTATCCAATTTCAAAAGAATTAAAAACAGAGATGGACTACAACTTGAAACTAAGAGATAATTAATAAGTTTCAAGTCGTAGTCCATCTCTGTTTTTTAATTCTTTCGAAATCAGATACAAGAGTGAATTTAACTTATTTATTCTTAGGAAATTTTACAATTTTTTAGAATTATTGTTTTTAACATTCATAATAACCGATCCCATTGTTTTAATATTTATTTTACTTTGCTACATATACTTTTTGGTATTTTCACATTCCTAACACAAATTTGATGTTTTTGTAATCCATCATGTTCTTCATTTTATAATGACAGGTTAAAATACAGTATGATAAATAGCAGACAAACTTTTCTCTTCCAACGGAGTTAAGTGCAAAATCATTAGATAAATTACTACATATTTTTAAATATATAAATGCACTTTGAAACATAAAAGTTTGTCTTATTGAATTGATATCAATATCGAATAATGTGAAAAATTAATATGAATTTGTTAACTGATTAAATGAATTATTTTTATCAAAATTGTATTTAATGGATAGTATAGTAGTGAAGTTTTGTTCAAATATGTAAGAGTACTACATTGATGCAAGAAAAAATTAAAATTAAAAACTTGTATTGAATTGTATCCATCATTATATAGTGTAAAATCAGAATAGTGAATGTATTCTAGAATAAAGTAAAAATGACAAAGTAACTATAAAATTATTTTATATAAAATTAAAAAATCTTTTGTGGGAAGGATAAAATTAAAAATAAGCTCCAAAATAATACAGTAGAGCGTCAATTATCCGAATCAATTGGGGACTGGGATTGTTCGGAAGATCGATGTTTCGGATAACCGATTATGTACGAAAAAATATATTAATTTATCCCATCTTGACATTTTTCTCCGTTGCGTGTCGCTTCGCATTGAATTTTCGCCGATGTTAAGCCTAACAAAGACTATTGTATCGTTAAAAATTATTTTTTTTATATTTTGTACGAAAAAATAAATATATTGAAAAATATAAAAAAACAATAAAAAATTATACTAAAGAAGATAATTTAGTATCAAAAACGTAAAATATTTGAGTAGCCCAAGACATAGCCAAAGATTGCAGCGCCACAGCACTGGCAAAAATTTAAATTTGCCAACTGGAATTCTTTCGGATGATTGACTTTCGGATAATCGACGCTCTACTGTATTTGAGTAAAATGTCAAAAAGCAATACTTTCTAATTATGAATAAGTCAGTTCAGTTAATAAATGAAAGCTATATAGGAGATATTTAACAAGTATCTATAGTTTATCACGGGCATTTTTCACTTGACTGACTTACTGTGCTTCCATAATATCCTCATGATATATGCTATCCATCTAACTTGCAAAAATTATAGACAAAAGAATTTTTTTCGTATTGTAATTCCTCAAAAAACCTGTAAAAACATTTGCCACCTTGTGCATGCAATTGCATACAAAATTTTTCCACACAATCACTGTGTATGCATGGTACTTACTGAATTTCCATTTTTACATCATTTTCAGTGACCTGACATCATCAAAAGTGACATTTGTCACTCTCTCACAATTGCCACAAAAAGTATTCATGTAATCATCACAGATGTTTTGCAGCTATGCATGACTTACACTAGAATAAGAAAAAGAATAGCCCAAGCTATTCTTACAGAGACAAAAAACTTCAATAATTTAAGTATTTTCATGGCTTTATTTTGTGTCCAAAGAACAGAGAAAAATCATTTTCTGGTTCTTCTGAGAAACACCTCAGTCCAGCCATCACCTATTTCCAGATGAGCTCATTTCACGTTAGACCATACTATACAAAAAATTGAACAAATCCCACAGGAGAAGGGTCAATGACATTGTAAAATCAAATTTTTGCTATAATTTATTTTGTAAGATTTTAGTTTTATTTTTGTTTATGCTTATTTCACAAACAATGAATATTACGATATCACAACATAATGTTATTTTTTGTTAAAAAGAACATTGAATGATTAATAAAATAAGCCTATGTAGTTTCTATTTTTGAATTCATGAAATTTATAATGTTTATAAAAATAGTTTTATTTGCAAAATAAAAACATATTATCTTACATTATAATAATGCCTAATTTTTATTCAATGCTTTATAAAGGAGACACCAACAAAATGTAATTTTGACCTAAAACACTAACAAAAGCATATCTGACCTAAAATGCCTAACAAAGATATAATTTTGATTAAATTACATTCAAACCTCAGTTTTTGAATGACTGATTTTTGAGGGTTAGATAGCAAGCTAACTTGATGTCATTTCTGCTCGCATAAGAATCAGGACATTGGAAGATAAGCCCTTTTTTATGGTCCTTAATTCATTTGTTCAACAAAATTACAGTTGCACCAATGTAAACAAGGTTTCTATTACACCAATTGTTTGTAAGGAGAATGGAATAGATCACCAAAGTTATTTGTAATTTATTGCATCTTTTAAACTTTTTAATAAATAAATTATAGGCTTCCATATGTATGTATGCCAGATTAATATCCTTGTCTTTAACAGTCTGTAAAGATTGGAGAACTGATGGTTATAACAGATCATTCTGCACTTTGCAAGTTTCTAAAGATCTAATAGAATTAAGTATAATTTTAATAAAACAAATATAAGATACTAAAAGTTAAAGCATGCAAAAAATCAATATGACAATCAAAAACGACTACAGATAATCTCCAATTTAACAACACTGTTTAGTTCTGGGACTCATGTTGTAAATCTAATTGATCTTAGGTCAAACAACATAATGATAATGAGGTGCAGTTGTTCCCAGAGCAATAATAAACCTATGTAATATTGCATATACATATATGCATATACTGTAATCAGTTAGTATGCATTATATACCATAAAACAATAGTGGTAGTATTGAATATTTAGGTATATTAAACTTCTGATTAATGTTCAGTAAGTCCTCACTTAACATCTTTTTGATGTAGCATTGCTGTTACAAATACAAGTACAGTATATTTGTAATTAATTACAATTATTGTTGCTGACTTTTCCCTATAAATATAAATTGATCTTAATAAATGATGGACGTTTTAAACATGTTCTAATAAAAATAATCTTAACCATATTCTCTTCTAGCAATCTGATTAATATAATTTTCATTCATCATACTTTCACTTTTTAAAATAACATAAAATTACATTAACAACAATATATAAGACATCATTTAACAATACAAATTTACAACTTACCCTGTTGCAGGTGCTATTTTAAATTTATACAGTGCCCTTTATAGTTTGAATTGTGAATTGCTTTTTTTTTTTTAACTGTATGGTGACAGGAAATGATCCTTATAATTTACCCTTTACAAATATTTAATCTTTTCAACTGATCTTCAGAATTTATCATGATGATTTACTCTCCCTTCCCATACCCCACCACAATGCTGCTGTCACTCACCAATTCCCAAAATTGAATAAATAATATATTTTTGTTTTTATTAATCTTTCTTAAAGGTAAAATAATAACAACTATCTTTACTTTATCCAAAATTAAAATTTTATATGTCACTTAATAACTCATCTTCAGGTTCAATCACATGGAACCTTACATGTGGGCATTCCATTTAATTCAAAATGTAAGTGTTACCTTGCAATACACTAAAAATTCCTAAAAATGTAAATGTAACTCATACTAAGATAAAACATAAAATAAACACAAATACTAGAAATAAGAATGTACAATAATGATAATAACATTAATAACATATATCAAACTATTAACATTTTAATACAAATTTCCACAGATTGGAAATATCGATAGCTGCTGCTACTTTTTTATTAATGCATTCCCCCTCAATGCTGGCTTTCTATATATCACATCTCTGTGTAATTGTCTAATTTTTGTCTTTGACACATTGGATTATTTTAGCACCCACCCAACTGATGGTGTTGACTTCCTCAACTGCAAACGCACATAATATCATTAGCCAGAGGCCAAATAAGCACAAACATAAAAAAAATCTAGCAACAAGTTGCATAACTTTTCTGGCTGTTAAAAAATTTTATTTAAAAAATACCTTTATTATTATTAATAATAAATAAAATTGTGTGCACACATTTCCAACATTGCATAGCAAAATTTAAATAGTAACAAAGTACATGGGTTATAAATCCAGACATCTTTACCAGTACATAAAAAGAACACTATGTATTTAAGTGAAGTATTTTATAGCATAATACATATGCAGTTGAAGAAGGCAACACCATTAATTGGGCTGGCGCTAAAACAATCCAACAGTTCAAAAACAAAATAATTAGCCAATTACACAAACTTTGTGGATATATGCTAGGACACAAAAGTATCCAGACACCTATAAAATAAAATAAAAGAGTTTTTTAGTTATCACTCACTTCTTACTTGAAATAGAAAAAATAATGACAGATGTAAAAGCTTCAAACTTTTTACACTAGAAAAAAGTATTTACATGTATTAAAACATTCATCAAAAAGAGAAATATAAGTTTATTTAAAACTAGCAGACCCCGCCACGCGTTGTTGTGGCTCAAAATGTATCTATTATAAATTTATAACACTTCCCCATGGGGGAAATTTTTCAAAAAATTTCTTCTTAATGTACATTCTGTTGACATACCCTATTAAAACGCAAAAAACTGCATCTAAAATAGTATAAATAGAAGCAGAGTTCTTTACGGTAAGCCTTAATCCTAACCATCTCCCTTCAGTGGGGGGAATTTCGACATGTATATTATATAAAAGCACGTGCGTATTCGAATGCAGCGTTGTATCAAAATTTCAAAGGAATCCATAGGATCAAATGAACATTACATTTTTATTTATATAGATAGATAGATGATGATCTGCTTTAGTTCATTTTCACAGAAAAGCATAATGCCGCGCAGAAAAGCAAACTTAGGGCGCCGTACTCGTAGCGCCATCTGTTGGACACAAAAGCCTTAACCTAGATTATATATTTTGATTTATATGAATGTTTAACGGAATAATATACAGCCTATGTCCACCCTGAGGTTCCATTCTAAATATTGGTGAAAGAATTTTTGAAATCGAATGAGTAGTTTCGGAGATTACCTGCTGCAAACAAACTTACATACATACATACATACATACATACATACAAACATTACCTCTTTATAATATTAGTATAGACTGAAAATTTTCAGTATCTGAACAGAAAAAATAAATAATGAAAAAAAATTTTTCTTATACATTTAAGAACAACTTGGGCCTACTTTTGTCCTTGATAACAGCTTCTAAACAACTAGGTATTTATTCATCCAAATGTTGTCTATTAAATTCAAAACTCTGATGATGTTTTTAAGATCAGTCTTGTTTGTTATTGATTCTGTTCTGATTGTATGTTCAATGTGGTCTTATAAATGCTGAATTGGATTGAGGTCAGGCAATTGTGAAGGCCAAGCAAACACTTTTATACAGTGCACATCAAGAAACTGACTGATTTTTGAAGTGTGTTTGGATAGTTGTCATGCTGAAAAACAAACCTTACTCTGACTTCAATTTTCTTACTGATTTCTAACACTTTTATTTAAAATCTGTTTATACACACATTGATTCATTATTCCATCAAAAAATTGTAGAGTTCCAGCACTATTTACAGACATACAAATCCAAATAGCACTAAACTGTCTCCAAATTTCACTGTAGGGATCAGATTTTTCATTTTAAAGATTCTCCATACTTTCAGATAATCGTTTGAATCAAACACATTGAATTTTGAACACCTGACCTAAAGATTGATTTCCAAAATATTACTGATTTTATATAAAACTCTTTTGAAAACTTTAATCTTTACTGCTGATTTTTTCCTCTTGATGAACAGCTTTCTCATAGTAATATAAATTTTTGTCTACTAGTACATATTTTCTATTATCATGATTTATTAGACTGGCTTTACAGATATTGCAACAAAGTTTCACAGATCAGAAATTTGTTTTATTTAATATACCTGCATCGTGTCTTTGTAAGTTCCTACTAATACTCACCGGTATGCTCAATGTCGGTAACTTTATGTCTTCTATTTTACATTTTTTTCAAATAACATATTTCTGATTTTAATTTTTCTACTTCTTTCTCCATGTTTCCCGTTCTTTGCATCTCCGATTCACCAGAATTTTGGCTAAATATATTATTAAAAATATTGTTAAATTAATATGCCTCAATGTCCTTGGTTTGCAATGAATGCAAAGAACAGGAAACATGGAGAAAGAAATAGAAAAATTAAAATCTGAAATATGGTATTTGAAAAAATGTAAAATAGAAGACATAAACTTACCGACATTAAGCATACAGGTGAGTATTCGTAGGAACTTACAAAGACACGATGCAGGTATATTAAATAAAACAAATTTCTGATCTGTGAAACTTTGTTGCAATATCTGTAAAGCCAGTCTAATAATCCTGATAATAAAAAATACATACTAGTAGACAAAAATTTATATTAAAATAGACCAAGGACACTGAGGCATATTAATTTAGTTTCTTCATAGCCATAAAATATTTAACCTACTTAACTTTACATTTAAAAGCTACTTGCTTTTAAAGTTTCTCTGACAATTTCTGCAGGTGTATGTACTCCACATTCTACGGAAGCCTCAACAGCAAGCTTGAAAGCAATTTATGTGTGGATTTTTCTTCACTTTCCTGACAATATCATGTTTCTCTTTCAAGGTAAATATTTCAGGACATCCAGTTTGAGCCCTATTAACTATACTATTTGTCTTAAGAAATTTTGTAATGCTATCTTGAATTATGAATTATAGAATGCAAAACTGTTCTGCAAGGTTTTGTACAGATTTCTGCTTTTGCTATTTCTTAATAATGAGTCCTTTAATAACAATGGTTAATTTGTTTGTTTTCATTGTTTGCAATGACAAAATAAAACAATTAAAGTATGAAATAAATACTTTACTTGAAAATATTACTTGAATACTTGATACTTGAAAAATTTGGTCTAAACAAAAATGAATTAAGATTCATCCAGAAATTATACAACCAACCCAAAACAATCATCTCAATAAATGACAGTAATTCAAAGGAATTAAATTGCTACTCAGGAGTCAGACAGGGATGTCCAAGCTCGATGGTTTTGTTTACTGTTTACATAGAAGCACTATTAAAAAGTATAACACAAGATGAACTAATAGAACCAATTTATATACCTG
The DNA here is from genome assembly GCF_000671375.1 of Centruroides sculpturatus. NCBI lineage: Eukaryota > Metazoa > Arthropoda > Arachnida > Scorpiones > Buthidae > Centruroides > Centruroides sculpturatus. Next base: position 473,746 of record NW_019384811.1, read on the forward strand.
GAGTAAAAGAGAAAATAAAACTAATAGCACATGCAGATGATATAAATATTTTTATAGTAAACAAATTTAGTCTCGAAAAGACAATGATAAAATTAAAAAATTTCAGTGCATTCACAGGAATGCAAATAAATGAAAATAAATGCAAAATTTTAAACATAGTAGGAAACTTTACAAAAGAAAACATGTCAATTCAAACTGTCCAAACAATAAAAATATTTGGTCTATGGTATGGAAAAGATGCAAAAGAAAGGAACATGTATGAAATGGAATCTAAAATAAAAAAATCAATTGAACAATGGAAAGAACATTGGTTATATCTACCTGAGCGTGCTAAAATTATCAATAAAGCAATTATAGCAAGAATAATATACAATTTGTACATAACAAATCTAAACAAGCAAGATACGAAACAATTAGAAAGTCCCATATATAATTATCTTTGGCAAAGCAATTATGAGCCACTAAGCAGGAAAATAATTAAAAATAATAAAGAAAATGGAGGAATGAACATATGGGATCTAAAACATTTTGAAGAAGCCATCCAGATAGCAACCATTATAAACACCCTTAATCAAAGTAATCACCCTCTATATCATATCTATAATTATATATTAGGGCCGATTTCTAATAAATTCACTGGAATAGAACAAAGAATACCTTTCCTAATCAACAATAATAAAAAATATAAAGGTTGGAGAGAAACACTGAAAAAAATAGCGAAAGAAAACAACAACTTAATAAACAGCCAAACAAAAATAAGGCCTCGATTGATATACGATATTATACATGAGCAAGTGTTGAATAAAAACATGGATAATCCTAATATCAATTGGCCACAGACATGGAGGAATATACATAACCTCCCAAGTGAATGGACGGAAAGTGCATGGCGAATATTAAATAACATCGTTTTAACAAAAGATTTCCTCTACAAATATAGCATTAGTAGAAATTCTAACTGTCCAAGATGTGGACAAACAGAATATATAGAACACCTTTTTTATAGGTGCGATATTGCTAGATCAGTATGGGCATGGGTAGCGAAAACATGGAAAGTGAAAATAACCTGGCAAATTATAAAATATCAAACAAAACTCTCGGTCCTCAACCAAAATAAATATATGTTAAATTGGATAATCGCTCTCACAAAACGAACCCTATGGAAAACAAGATGCAAATTAATGTATGAAAAGAAAAAATTAAACGCGTCAATCACGGTCAGTAACATCAAACAGGAGGCTGAATTAAAAATTTTAAGTGATTTTAAAACAATGACAAATAACGAACTAAAAAAATACTACAAAGGAACTGAAAATATATTTCGTATTCAGCAAAACAAAGTGATATTTAAAGATGATTGGTAATAAATATGTCTCATGTACCTGAAATATTAATATCTGTTATTATAAAAGAATAAAATTGTTACTAAATAAAAGTAAAGAAAACGAGTAAGATAATTATATCGTGCAGTATTGCAAGATAAATTACATAAATGTAAGAGAGAGTAAATCCTCTCATAATAAATAAATATGTAAGTGTTGAATATCGGTCTAAAAATCTCCCAACAATTCAAAATGTTATACTATTATATATAAGTCTCTGTATTTTAATTTTTTATGAAATATAGAAGAGTCCAACTAGTAAAGCCTATGTAAAATATTAAACTTAAATGTAACGAAACATAAGATATTAAAAAGCGTAGAGGAAAAAGTTGCATGTTATCACAAATCCCTCAATATGTATATAATGTAAATAAAACCTGTAAATACTGAACAAGAGGGGTTGTGAGCTAGATGTAATTTAAACTAGTGAAAATGTTCACCCAAAAGGTAATATCACATGTACGGAAAAAGATTTTTACTTTATAAATATTACAGCATGTAGCTAATATTGTAACGTATTTAGAAGTCATAATAAACTTTAATAAAATAAATGAAATAAATACTTTAACTCATTTGTTGAGGCAAATTGTTGTAAACATATTTTTAATCAAATGATCTGACATTTATCTATCATTTATTCCCTCTGTCTGATACTTTTGTGATGTGAAAATTTTCACAGTTTTAAATAAAATTATATTTCTCTTTTTGATGAATGTTTTTGTACATGTAAATATTTTTCTAGCGTAAAAAGTATAAAGATTTCACTTCTGTCATTTTTTTTCTATTTCATGCAAGAAAAGAGATAACTAAAAACCTTCCATTTTATAGGTGTCTAAATACTTTTGTGACATGGTGTGTATAGAAAGCCATGATTAAGGAGAGTACATTAATAAAAGCAATGCAGCAGTTATTTTCAATGTGTAGAAATTTGTATTGAAATTCTAATGCATATGCTATTTATATTATTGGGCTGCAATTTGAAAAAAATTGTAGACCTTTAAATTCTCATTGTCGTCAGTCAGTCGTTCCTTAATTAATCTTGAGAATGGTTAGGGGCAGGAAGTCCAAATTAACTATAGATGAACTTCTGATCCAGACCAGAAGTCATGTGATTTCAATTCAGAAATTTTCCCCTGAACAGATTTACATAGATGACTGGTATACCTCTGTTATCATCAGGAAAAGTATAATGTATGCAGCAAGACACAGTTAATTTGAGAGTGCGAACATAAATTTTAAATTAAATAAATTAAGAATATGATTAAAAATTGCAGCCTGTGACAATATCACAATAATTTTTGCTTGTTTTTCTTATTTTATATTCTTATTTCTAGTATCTGTATTTATTTAATTTATTATCTGAGTATGAGTAACATTTATATTTTTAGGAATTTTTAGTGTATTGCAAGGTAACACTTATTTTTTAAAACGAATGAAATGCCCTCACATGAGGTCTGCTCCATATGGGTTGAACCTGATGATGAGTCATTAATTAAGTTACAGAAAACTTGGTCCTTTCGGCCCCCCAAATTTTTTTTTTGGATTTTTGAAATGTTTTTTAAGTCTCCAAATTTTTTCAAAAATTTTTCCCGTGCAAAAAAATTTTATTTCGACTTTAATCAACCTTTAATGCTGCGTGATTAACACTTAATTGTTTTTTAATGCAATTTTTTTTATCAAATTTAATTAATTGTTCTAAAGTTGTAGTGCACGGATTTTACTTTGGTAAAGTTATTTAAAGCTAGTTTCTGATGTCAAAAACGACCTCCAATAGTTTTTTAATTTTTTTAATTAATATATTTTAATATATATAAGTTTAATTAAATTGGGGGGGGTCGAAAACCGCAATTAAAATTTTAATTTTTTAAAAATATTTTAAAATATAGGTCTAGCTAGTATTCACCCTACTTTAAACCCTTCTCCTCCCAAGACGTCTAAGAGAATGTCCCGGGAAATCCAACACCAGATGTTCTCAAGGTCATCCAGCTGTAAACACAATGACTGATCAGTGTCAAATTTCGCAGAAAGGCGAGACAATGGAAAATAAAGTTTGAAGCTTTTTCTTCAAAATCAACGCATTTCTTTCGTTTTTTTTTTCAGTTTTAAATATTTTTTATGTTTAATTACATTAATATCAAAAATTTCTGGGTACCCAACAAGTTAAATGATTCAAAAACGTTCATTCATTTAAATTTTACTACTGGATGGAGTGAAAGTGGTTGTTGTTGTTTAACTTGCATCCATTTTGCACTGTATCATTTATTTCTTAAATGTATTTATAACTCACATTTATTCCAATGGTTAATACAACTGTCCTTTGACAGTCCGATGTTCTGTAATCTGACATGCTCAGTAGTCCGACGCACCTACCGTCAAGATACCCATCCCTGTTACGTGTCTGCTTGCACAGAAGCATGTCATGACATGAATCTCTCCACCCAATGACACACATTTCATGTGTTTTCCATGAGCAGTTCTGTTTGAACAGTTGGAGTAGGGAATATTGTAGGCTACTGCTAGCAAAACAATGCCAAATATGTAATCACTTTCAGTAATCCGGACACTTTTGGTAATCCGACACCCCTTTGATCCCATACCTGTCGGATTATCAAAGGACAGCTGTATTAGAAACATTTTGAAGTTTTTTGATGTTTTTATGACCAGAAGTATGCTGTAGAAACTTAACTCTTGGTTATATCAATTACCTATGGTAAATTGGTTTTGTTATACATCATTTCATTTAACGTCAAAGTCTCCAAGAACCTATCAACAATGTTAAATCAGGACTAACTATATTTTGTTAGTAAAATACCATAGTTAATTAATTGAAGGTAGTCAATTACCTTCAAAGAAATCAAATACAATCTTTACATGGAATCAATTTTACTTTTAATTTTTATTTATTTAATTTATTAATAATACACTTTATTCTTATTATAAAATTGAAATTTGAATTATAATTCTAAATGAAGCAGCTCTGCAGAAGGTTAATTTTGTTTTTGCTGTTCGGATGGTAATGACACAAACCAGCTTACAGTTACACATGAATATACTTACCAGTTATTTTTGTATAGTCACAATGGACAAACTGTGGCTCACAAGCCACACATGCCTCTTCTACACCCTAACTGTAATTCCCATACTTATACAATTTCTTTTTATAAACTTGGTACATACTACATATATATATACTAAGCACAGTTCATTTTTTGTCCAAACATAAATTAAGAATTTAGTAAAAGTACTAACAAGTCAATAATATTGTTTCAGGGGCCCAGCGACAATCATCACTTGTTGCTGCCAAGGCAGTAATGTCACTGCTGGCATAAAAACAATATAAAAAATTGTGCATGATCATGTTAGCAATTCTTGTATCTCAGGAAACAAAATCATAGACCCCCAATTTTTATTAATTTTTAATTTCCTTGCTTCTTATTATGTAAAATGACAAAATTTAATCAAAACTGATCAATCAAATTTTGAGAACAAACTTAATTCTGTAAGCCATATAAAAGAGGCTTTGCTAATTCTCTGCCTCAAATATTTTTTGTAAGTTTTCAGACTGTCATGTAGTGTAATATATATATAGAATGTAAGTATAACTCACAACTTAACCTCAAACAGGTAACCAAAAGCTTAGTATACGTTCATAAAGTCAAAGAAGTTAAATGACTGTTTACCTAGTCAGTCATAAAGTACCAGTAAAATAACAGCAATATTTACTACAGAACAGCAATAACTTTAGCACTTTAATTATATATAATATAAATAGATGATGTGTCTCTCATATGTTTCTGATAGGCAGTGTACAGCTCTTACAATGACATGATTTGGCCACCTGTTATATAGTATGAGTGTTTATTGTTCATTACAATATTACATTTATTTAAGTGCTGCACTGTACTAATAGCACAAACTTGATTGCTTAAAATCAAAAATAATTTTTTAATACATTAATTTCGGTTGTCATATATAAGGGACTGACCATATTTTGAAAAATTAATATAATAAATTATAATACATTTAAAAAAATTATTCTAAATGTTTTTAATTGCATATTATTTATTTTATTTTGAATATTTTATATATATAAGCTGATTTATTAAGTAAATAAAAATTATGACACTGGCAAATTAAGTTCTAATATAGTTAAATGTAATTTTTATTAAAAGAAACAATTTTAGTGAATGAAATGTAAATTAAAGATAATATGTTAAATGATATTTGTAAATTAGTAGACATTAAATTTTGTTTTTTATTTGGAAATTTATATCCTTTTCTTACAGAAATACTTAAACAACTTTTACTCTTGAGTTAGAACTATATAAGAACTATATATAAAAATGATTTTAACAATACTTTAATATTTTTGAACAGTGTGCTTCATACTATACCATAAAATTCTATTAAGTTTCATACATTGTTTACTAATTTATTATATAAACCATGGTAATTTAAAAATGTTATTACTATCATGCATACTTAATTTACATGCGTACAAAATTTAACAAAGACCTTATAATAAAATATATATTTATATCTAAAATTTGCTGATATCAGTACTCATGCATGGTATATATTGAATAGTTATAATTTAAATTTTAATTTTTGAACTTTGTAGATCCATTTGATCAATTATTTATTCTATAAGAAATTAAAGATATATCAAATAATATTTTTATATTATAAATATAATGAACTGCACATAAATAAGAAATCTATAAATTATTTTAATCAGTTATTTAAAAGCATTCAATTAAAATTTTATTCAGACAATTAAAATTTAGGTTTTTTTTAAATTGTAAAATCAAAATTATTCAAACTTCTCCAGATAATAGGTTTAATGAATTAATATGGTATATTCATTCATTCATTCAACCCATTTTGCTGGAAAGTGTGAATGGTTTTGATTTTACAAGTTATCTGTTCCAGCTTTGATTTTGAATTTTTTTTTTAATATTTAGAATGAATTATAATTTCAACAATTATTATTCATAAATACATATAGGATAAACCAATGAAGCAGACAATTTTGAAACATTATAATTTATTATACTTATTGATTTAAGCAACTTTACTTACTCAAAATCTAAACCACATACAATTGAATTTAAGTGTATATCTCATAACTGAATACAATATCCCAAAGATGATTTCCATTTATTGCATACATTCTTCAAGTCTAGAATATATGTTGCCCATTGTATGGCATAGCAAATGCAAGAAGATTCTAGCAACACAAATTGCTGCTAACCATTGTATGGTTGGCAACACAGTTCCATATTATTATTATTTTTTAAATTAATAATGAGAATTTTGTTATTGTCACTGCAGCAAGATGTATCTGAAAGAGTAAACTCAAAATTAATCCATAGGCATGGCTTCAGCAAGATAGAGTGACCAGTCACATGACAAAATAATTAACAAAAGCAGTCAAATGTTTGTTCACAAATCATATCATTTCCCGGTACAAGGATGTTCAATGGCCTATGAAATCAAATCTAATAGTTTGCAATTTCTTTTTGTGGAACTACTTAACAAGCAGTATTCAGTGACCTAAGTCCACCTTACAGTACATGGAGGGACTCATAGAAAAAAATTGTTGTTTTTTTTTTTTTTTTTATCATTGTCACGGAGGTTTTTGAAACATTAAACGGTTTTCTTAGAAAAAAATGCACTTCTTGGGATTTTTTCCAAATTTTATTTTCCAAATTTCCTGAAATTCATGTTTATAGAAGAATTTTGTCTGATGTTAAGTTTACCATTAGGTGAGATTGTAATGTTTGGATGTATTCTGTGAGAAGTGTAAAGGCCAACAAAAAATAATTTTTGGAAGGAACATAATTCCATTTCTTTCTGATGCTATACATGCAAGTTGAATACTTCACCATTTAATGGTAAGTTTAAAGACAAGTTTGGGAAGATTTCTTGAAGGACTATTTTGTTGTTTGTCTGGCAACTAATTTGCATAGTCTGTACATTGACTGTGATATGTTCATAGATGGACTTGATTTATCAAACAGCTGCAGACTGAACAAATTTTATATGGCACATAATGATATTTAACTTGTTTAATTTAACCACAATGAAAATTGGTTGTTCTGGAAACATTGAAATAGATGATACCACTGTGAGCAAACAGAAGACTGAAAAAGAACGTTTTTGAAAAATACCAGGTGAGTTGTTGGTGGCGTTTGCTGCAAAGTTAATTCCTGTTTCTTGTATAAAGTAAACAACAAGTTTGAACCAAGTCTGAACTAGGTTATTAGCAAGTTTGTAAATGCAGGAGAATGTTTTGAGTTATAAATGTAGCATACAAGGAAGGTGTACCCAGGAGTGGGTCATGTGCCAGTGTGGAAAGAGCTAGAAACTCTTCTTTTGGCCACAAAGGTTACCCCAAGAAATCTGTACATTGTAAGAGGAAGGTTGTTGACAAGAGACGTTCCATCGTTAAAATGTTAAATTTTTAAAAATACATTTGAGTTCAGTTACACCTGAAGATGGCCTATTCTATTAGGTCGAAAACAGTGTTTTGTTTAATAAACATTTCTCAGCAACAGAAGGTGTACTGATAGTTCATTATGTTGCAAGAGCATTAAGAAAACATTAGAAATTTCTAAGAAGAAAGTTAAATTTACAAATGAATCAACTGAACTCTGTTCATCCAATTTTTTACCAAAGAAAATAAAAATTAAAAAAATTATAAATATGTCAATGGTGAGTAAATTTATCTTTTTGAATGTCGGTGTAATTAGTAGCAGTGTCAGTTGCCACTTTGTTTGTGGATTTCATATACACAAAGAAGATGGTAACCAGAATTGCCATCATAGGGGCTCCATAAGTAAAATTCTACCCAAAATTGTAATATGAATTTTAGTTGAATAAATTAATATTTCAAAATTTTTGATTAGAACTGAGTAAAAATGATCTATTTCAGATTAGAACAGAAACTATCTTTTGCTTTTATAAGATGCATAGATGAAACAATGAAAGATAGCAAGATGACTACAGACAGTATAAAAATTAAAAATGTTAATATTAACAATTATCTTCTACAGGTGACTGACATCACTTTTACTCTTAAATAATAAACAAACAATATAAAATAAATTTCAAGTTAACTTCCAAGATAATTAGGATAAATAAAGTTAAACTAAATACTTTAGTTATTTAGTAACTATTTTTCACAGAAAAAAAACTATATAATAAAATAAAACATATTTAACCTTTTCCAATCTAATAATGTGATGATCTAGATTAGGCATTTGCATCCCATTAATAAAATGCTTTTATTTTTTTTTATAACAACATAATTATATTATTATTGATAAAAAAAACATTCAAAAAGTATATTTAACAGGCAATGTATATTGTATATTGAAAAAAAAAAATATATATA